>NC_056725.1:1872914783-1873072283 GCF_019279795.1 Protopterus annectens | reverse complement strand
TTCAACTGGGATACTACCCATATGACTGACACCCAGAGGGGGTATTTTGAACTCCAAGTGGAATCACCCTCCCTGTCAGCCAATCACACCTGTATTGCCTGCCTATCTGGCTGCTTTCACCTCTGCATCCAAGAATCCAGACTCGCAACCACCTGCTCCTAAGAGACTGGACAAGTTCTACAAAGTGCCTGATGGCCAAAAATTCTTAGTCAAGCCTTCCCTATCAGACCCTGCAGTAATTGCCATCTCCCCTTACAAGCAATCCAGGGTGATTCCTTCAGCATCTCTTATGCCCACTGATAAGGATAGCAGAAGCATGGACAGGATTGGGAAAAAAGTGTACACCTCCTCCACCCTGGCCTTCTGAGTTATCAATTGCCAAACACACATGGCAAAATATGCCCTGGACCTAGTTTCACAAGCTTCCAGTCTCTTGACTGCCACCCCTGATTGCCCTACCAAAACCCGAGATAGCATCTAAACTGTCACTGGCTTCTCAGGTAGCCAGACATTTCATGAGGTGCAGTTATGATGCCGCAGAGGCCTCTGCTAGGTCTGCTGCTTCTGCTTCAGTTCTTTGCAGATACCCTTGGCTTCGCATCCAACCACTCTTAGAGGATTTCAAATTTAAAATTATGTTTGTCAAACAATCTGCAGAACGTTTTAAAAATCTGCAGGAGAAAAGTAAGGAGCTGTAGGACATCAAACATTTGCTTGTGTGTCCTATTCCTAAGTACTACAGGAATTATCCTGCAAAGACTTATTTTATCAGGAGAACTCCTTCATCTGACACCCTCTCCTCTACCAGGCACAGGAGAGGAACCAGGAGGCAAACCTACTCTAGGCCTGATATCTCACAACCTCCTCTAAGACCGCCTTTTCAGGACAGAAGTGCACCCAACAATGTGTGACTGCCTTGCTCCTCTACCTTTGTCAGCCTGCCTCCCCTTTTGGAAAACCATCACATCAGACCAATAGGTATTGTTTGCCATTCAAAATGGATACTTCCTTTCTTGGAGGGAAAACCCCCTCCCAAGGCCCATTCCTTTTCCACCCAAAAATCAAATCCACCTCTTTCCTCACATGCTACTAGACCTCCTAAGATTATGAACTGTAGAACCTGTCCCCCTAGGGCAGGAAGGATAAGTATTTTACTCAAGACTCTTTCTTGTCCCCAAACAAGATGGGACTTGGAGACCAATACTAGATTTATCCTTCCTAAACCGATTCCTAAAAGTACAAGCATTTAGGATGCTATCCCTTCAAACTAGTCTCCCTTTAATCCCAGTTCAGGCCCACATGGCCACTCAAGATCTGAAGGAGGCTTATCTCCATATTCCCATAAAATTCTCCAACAGAAAATTCTTATGTTTTACTGGATCCTGCTCTCATTTTCAGTTTACAGCCTTACCCTTTGGTTTGTCTTCTGCACCCAGGGTATTCACAAAATGCCTAGCCCCAGCCATTGCTTACTGCATGACCAAAGGTGTTAAAATCAATCCCTACCTAGACGACATTCTCCTTCTAACAGAAACAGACCTCCTCCAAAATCATCTCTGGTTCACCACCTCCCCCTTACAAAGCCTGGGTTTCACCCTCAACTTAAACAAATCCTCCTTACTCCCGCAGCAAGGCAAAATCTTTCTGGACTGCAGGATCAGGATAGACCTCTTGCAGGCTTTCCTTCCTGAGCACAAAGTCCTGTCACTCTCCAGTCACTTTCTACACCTTTTACTAGCTCCTTAGATATCTGCAAGACAATTCTTGGGGCTGATGGTAGCCACCATCCCTATGCTTCCCTTAGCAAGAATGCACATGCGAAAGTTCCAGTGGTACCTGAAAAACATGTGGTCACAGCACCTACACTCCCTAGAGCAACAAATTCCCATTCTGCCCTGCCTCAAAACAGAACTAAGGTGATGGATTCAACAAATCCTTCACAACCCGGGACTACCAATTCAAATCCCTTCCCCAATGCGACTTGTGCATACAGATGCATCAGATCTAGGGTGGGGAGCCACCTTCAAAGGTTTCAGGATACAGGAGGTATGGAATCCTACCCTTCAAAAGAAGCATATCAGTATAAGGGAAATAACTGCAGTTCTTCTGGCCCTGGACGCTTTTCTTCCTATTCTCCAACCGGGCCCCCTTCAAATATTCACAGACAACACCCCAGTAATGTGGTGTCTCAACAAACAAGGAGGGACTAGAGCTTACCTCCTATGCAGGATAACTATACAAGTTTGGGACCTCACCTCCAGGCACAACTTGACCCTTCAGGCCTCGTAAACCCTTCTCAGGACAAGAAACAAGCAGATAAAGTAAAAGCAGATAAAGTAAAAATAACACACATTATTTGGCTGACTGCAAGTCTTGCCCATGTTTTTATGTGGGCAAGACTAACAATATGTTAAAAGTAAGGGTCTTACAACATATGTCAGCAATTAGAAATATGGACATACACACTGCTTTATTTAGACATGTAAAAGATAATCCTACTCAGTTTCAGGTTTAGGGCCATAGCTAATGTTAAACTCAATAGAAGGGGAGGGTATTAAACAACTGACAGAGTTAATAGAGTCTAGATGGATTATAGAGCTCATGGCACATAGGAGGCCGGGCCTGAATGATGCAATTCCTATGAAACCCACCCTGAAAAACAGGCAGTTTTTTTACTAGTGTCTGATTGGATGTTCATTATTTTAAATTGTTTTGTGTTTGTATTTTATCTGACTAAGGGTTAACACGAAAGCGCTAATCTTCTGGACACTTTGCTTTTAATAAATAACTTTGGATACCTAGCATCTTCTGGATATATTCCTTTTAACACACAACTTTGGTTATCCAGCAGTATTCTTCCAAAGGTTTTTTTGCTAAGGATTTTCATTTGTACTGTATTTCTTGCCTGGGCCCTGACCACAACGTACCTTGCTGTCGGTTTTGTGCTAAATTTAATCAACGCACTATTAAACGTCTGTATGTTTTTGCTTCTAAATATTTTGGCTCACGATTTAATTATCCAGAAATGTCGTCTGTTAGCAATCCGACTACCGGAATACCTAAAAAATGCAAAGAAAAAGACAGGCCATTGATGTCCAAAACTGACGATGATGCTTCTCCTAAGCCAGTCGCTACTTCGCTGGTACTCAGTGAGTCGCTTTCACAGCCCCTGATACCCGCTACTTCTGATTCACAGGCCTCTATTGAGACCCATTCGGAGTCTGGTATGCAGCGAGATGCTTCAATTATGGAACCCGCAGATGTCTCTACCTTAGATGCGTCCGGAGCCACTGTGCAGGCACCAGCTTCAGAGGGTGTTTTCAGGCCTACAGATTTGTATATTAGACTGACCCTATCTTCAAAACTATGGCCAACATCAAAATCTATGTCTAAAAAACCGATGACTTGGCCACATGTGCAGGCCCTATGCCTAAAAAACAGATGATCAAGATGGCTGAAGATTTATTTCCTCTGATCATGGGTTGCCAACCCCCCCACACACACACACACACACACACACACTTTCTAAGAGGCCTAGGCAAGACATTGATTATGAATCTTCTGAACAGGATTCTGTTTCTTCTGACTCTTCTAATGAACATGATTTGTCTATACAGACTTTTGAGGACTCTGATGCAGAAGATTCCATTCCTTCTGTTTCTCCCCCTGAGGAGTTTTCTTTTGGGGAAACTTTACATACTTTAAGGGAACATTTCCACTGGGAAAGTCAGGATTTCTCTGAATCTAAAAAGATTTAGGGATTTTCTTCTTCCTCAGCATAGGCCTTTGGCTATACCTCCTGTTCTAGATATTGTTGATGTTTTTTCAGAATCTAGTATGGCTCCTAATTCTCTGCCTCTTGCTCCTTGTAAGCCAGACAGATACTGCAGGGTTCCTGACTCCCACAAATTCTTTTTCAAAAATCCTATTGCAGATCCTGAAACCATTTCTGAGGGTCCCAAGGGCATTAAGGCCTCTGCTGCTAAAAATCCTACCCCTTCTGATAGAGATTCCAGGGTGCTGGATAGATGGGTTAAGAAGGTTTACACATCTGCAGCCTTGTCAGTCAGGACTTTAAAGTGTCAATTTGATATGCTTAAATATCAACAGCATATCATGGGACTGATTAAACAGAAAATGATAATTTCTGACTGTGTGGAAAATAAAGATTTACAGGATTTATTGCATTCAGCTGAACAAGTTGGTAAATGTACTTTGCAATGTGGTTTTTATTCTTTGGGAGGCCTCTTGCAGGGCTGCTGTAAGGTCTGTGCTAAGAAGGCATGCTTGGCTCAAAGAGTAAACTTTGCCTGATCATGTTAAAGCAAAATTGTTGGATGCTCCTTTACAACAGGATAGTCTCTTTGGTAATAAGGCTGAAGAAGTTTTAAAAAAGATGGAAGATAAAGCTAAATCTATGCAAACTGTGAAAGATTTCTTACAAGTGCAACCTCCAAGATTTAGTAGGCACTGGCCTACTAAGAACTGGTCCTTTCCAGTTCCTTCGAGAGCCACTCAAGTCAAACCCAGACATTCCAAAGGCCCCAGGTTTCAGTCACAAGGGACCATTAGAACAAAACAATGGGGTGCCACCTCCTCCAAATCTGGAAACAACAAGGCACCTCCCTATGGTAAGCAGTCTCACTGACTTCCCTTTACACTTACCAAGCACTTAACTTTTGTCCGCCCCTTTGGGGGAAAAACTGGCACTTCATGCAAGAAACTGGCAACTTATAACCCAGGACAAATGGGTTTTAAATATAGTATCCTAGGGATACAGATTTCATTTCTCACATTGCCAATCCCAAATGGATGGCCAGACCTGCCCCCAAATCAGTGGGCAGAGGCCCAGAAAGAAGTACTGTCCCTCATGAACATGGGGGCTATTCAACTGGTACCAGAAGAGGAAAAAGGACAAGGTTTCTATTCAAGACTTTTCCTGGTACCTAGAAAAGGCAAATCATGGCATCCAATTCTGGACTTAACTACTCTAAACACATTTCTGGACATTCCCAAAATCAAGATGCTGACTCCAACAGTTACTTCCTATGCTAGGCAAAGATGCCTGGTTAGTAACTCTCGACTTAAAAGAGGCTTACCTGCATATCCCAATCAGGGAATCTTGCAGAAGATACCTCCACTTCAAAGCAGGCTACTTGCATTACCAGTTCTCTGCACTGCCCTTTGGCTCCAGTAATTGCATTTTGCAGACAAAGAAATATTCAAATATATCCATATCTGGACGATTGTCTAATTCAGGCAGAAAACAGGGACATTCTTCTAAAACATCTGACATTTGTAAAAAGGGTTCTAACTTGTCTAGGGTACACAATAAACGAAAAGAAACAACAGCCACCACCCTCTCAAAAAAATACATTCCTGTGTGCAAGCTCGAATTCAACTGCCCAGATGGCTTACTTTACACCAGAAAAGCAAATTCATTTGGTAACTTAATTCAAACAGGTGGCCACAAAAACCTTGCTATCTGCAAGACAAATTCTGCAAGCCTTGGGTTCATGGCCTCCTGCATTCTTCTAATTCCATATGCAAGACTGCATATGAGGAAACTTCAGTGATACTTAAAAAGTTTATGGAGTCAACACTGTCACAGCCTGGAAACAATGATTCCTATCATACCTTGCCTGCACCTAGAGTTCCTATGGTGGGCAGAGGCCTGCCACCAAAACAAGGGACTGCCATTCACTCCACCCCCTGCCATCCAAACTCTTAACTACAGACGCATCAGACTGTGCTTGGGGGGCTCATCTGGCAGGGAAGTGCATTCAGGGCAAATGGAGCCCAAATCAAATACACCTTCATATCAATCAAAAAGATATGCTAGCTGTACAGAATGCACTGACAGCCTTCAAGGACTACCTTCATCCAGGACAATTAATCATAAAGACAGGCGACACCACAGTTATGTAGTACATAAGCAAGGGGGTACACACTCCTACCCCCTTTGCAGACCAGCCATGGCATTGTGGAACACTGCCTTGACCTAGCAAATACAGCTGCAAGCTCAGTTCCTGCCGGGAAAGCTGAATACTCTGGCAGACGAACTAAGCAGAAACTCATGGACCCACTTGAATGGAAACTGGAACCATGGATTTTCAAGATGTTGACTCGCAAATGGGGGAGTCCAGACATAGATCTTTTTGCCTTATCCCAGCACTCTCAGTTGGACAAATTCTGCACAAGAATTCATTACAAAAAAGCCTGGAAAGTGGATGCTCTGTCATTCAGCTGAAAAAACCTATCAGTCTATGCTTTTTCTCCTCTGCTCTCCAACGTTCTACTAAAAGTCAAACAGGACAAACCAAAAATTATTTTGATTGCTCCAGACTTGCCTCACCAACACTGGTACCCACTCCAGTGCAATGTCACACCTTCCACCGTGGCACCTGCCTCAGACACCTTGCTTACTGTCTTAGCAGAACAACCAAATTCTGCACACACACTCAGCTCCAAACTTTGAATCTTGTAGCGTGGCTAATCACCTAAATTCATCCTTAGCATCCCTCAGCAAACCTGTGATGGATGTCATTTTGGAGGCAAGAAGGCCTAGTACTAGAAAGTCTTATGCTGACAAATGGAAAAGATTTTGTGCCCGGAATCAAGTCACAAGGGATAAGCACAGCAGTGCCCGGCATTCCTCAGATTTTACAATACTTAACTGAGATGCTTCACAAGGGCCTATCCTTTTCTTCCATAAAAATCCATGCCTCAGCCATTTCAGCTCATTACAACACAGAGCCTCCCCTCTTCTCTCATCCTCTGCTAAAGCAGCATCTCAAAGGGTCCAGAAACTTAAGACCACCCAGGAGAGCTCCAACCCCTGCCTGGGACCTCAACTTTGTATTGGAAAAAATTACTCTTCCTCCTTTTGAGCCAGCTGCTACTACAGACTTAAAATTTTTGTCTTGGAAAACAGCTTTCCTTTAAGCAGTCACTTCAGCTAGAAGGGTTTCCAAATTACAGGCTCTTATGGCAGTGGAGCCTTTCTTTATTTTTCATACGGACAGGGTGTCTCTCAGGACCAATCCATTCTTCATGCCTAAGGTGGTGTCCTGTGTGGCTCTTAATCAAACCATCCATTTGCCAACTTTCTTTCCCAGTCCACAGAACAAGGGGGAGCGGATTCTGCATTCATTGGCTGTACATAGGCAGCTTAGATTTTACGTATACAGAACAAAATCGCTAAGAAAATCTGATCAGTTACTGGTGGCATTTGCTGCAGGAGCAGAGGGAAAGGCTATTTCAAAGCAGACCATTTCAAAATGGATAAGCCGTTGTATTCGTTTCTGCTATATGCCCCATGGATACCCCAGGGGATCTGATCTCATTTCACTAGGGCTGCATCTACTTCTACAGCCTTTCTCAGCGGTGTTCCTACCAGAGACATTCTAGAAGCTGCTACCTGGAGCTCAATTCATACGTTCACCAAACATTACCATTTACCTCTCTTCTCTAAATCCAGAGCTGGCTTTGTCACTGCTGTCCTGCAGGGCCTTATAGCTGGTGCTAATGCTGTGTAAATCCATAGCTGGTCCTAATGCTGTATAAATCCATCCTCCCAACCATAGCTTTGGGAATTTACCCAAATGTAATGACTGCAACATTGAAACATGATGAACATAGTATAGATGCGTACACTTACCATAAATGTAGATGATGTTCTTCGTGTTTCACTGTTGCAGTCGTCATATTTGGGTAATCTGCTGGCAAGTTGCCCTCAGTTGGCCTGAATTCCAAAGTCTTGAGTCCTGCGTCGTTGCTGTCTTCTCTTCCATGACGTCAGGTCATCATGGGTATAAACATGCAGCTGACGCCATTTTCTTTAGTCTTTCTTGCCGAGCGGTGCCCAAAGCAGAAGCATTTCGCAAGTGACGGTCGTCCGACTACTGAAATATTCGCGTTTGAGTTTCAGAACCAAAGTCTTCAATAACGCTAAGTACCCCGTTGAGGAAACGTTTTTCTTGCTTTTTACAGATGATGTCAGAAAAAGTTAATAATTGTATTACTTGTGGGAAGCAAATACCTCATAAGGACTTCCATTTCTACTGTATTCCTTGCCTAGGCCCTGATCACAACATGCCTGGTTGTCTGTTTTGTGCTAGATTTAACCAATGCACTATAAAGTGTCGGTATATTTTTGCATCTAAGTATTTTGGAGACGGATTTAACTACCCAGAGATGTCGTCGGATAGCAATCCGACTACCAGAGTACATAAAAAACACAAAGAAAAGGACAGAAAAAGGCAGTCGAGATCCAAAACAGACGACGAAGCTTCTCCTAAGCCAGTCGCCGGTACTCAGGTGCTTTTGCAGCCCCTGCTACCCACTACCTTCAAGTCGCAGGCCTCTACCAACACCCATGTGGAGTCCGGCATGCCGCAAGATACTCAAGGTCTTGGCCCGACGGATGTATCTCCCTTGGATGGGTCTGGAGCCGCTGAGCAGGCACCGGCTTCTGAGAGTGTATTCAGACCTCAACATTTTTATATCAAATTGACGAAAGCTGCAAAACCAAAGGTAAAGACACCTTCAAAAATTAAAACACCGACGCCTGAGCCACGTGCACAGGCCTCTATGCCTAAAAAAACAGATGATCAAAATGGCTGAAGACCTTATTACCTTGATCAGGGATACCCATCCCCCTCCAGATAAGAGGCCTAGGCAAGACACTGACTATGAATCTTCAGATCAGGCTTTTATTTCTTCTTCTTCTGATCAGAAATTATCTTTACCTCCCTATGAGGATTCTGATGCTGAGGAGTCTGTTCCATCTGCATCTCCTCCTGGGGATTATTCGTTTGGAGAAAGCTTGCATACTTTGAGGGGGCATTTTCATTGGGAGAGTCAAGACTTCTCAGAATCAAAAAAGGGGCTCAGGGATTTCCTCCTTCTCCCTCAACACAAGCCTTTAGCCATTCCCCCTGTGTTAGACATTATGGATGATGTTTTTGCGGAGTCAAGCCTGACCCCTGACTCTCTACCTCCGGCTCCCAGTAAGCCTAACAGGTATTACAGGGTCCCTGACTTTCATAAATTTTTATTTAGAAACCCTGCTGCTGATCCTGAAACTTTTTTACAGGGTCCAAAGGGAGTAAAGGCCTAAACAGCAAAAAACCCTACCCACTCTGACAGAGATTCAAGGGCGCTGGACAGATGGGGAAAAAAGGTTTATACATCTGCAGCCTTTGCAATTAGGGCCTTAAACTGTCAATTTCATATGCTTAATACCAACAACATGTTATGGGATTGCTGAAACAGAAAATGATGTTGATTTCCGAATGTGCCGAAAATAAGGAATTATTGCATGCAGCTGAACAAGTTGGAAAGCATACTTTACAATGTGGTTTTGATTCCTTAGAGGCCTCTTGCAGGGCCGCAGTTACTGGATCTGTGATTAGGAGGCATGCTGAGCTCTGTCTGACACAGGAAAGGACCAATTTTTTGTAGGCCAGTGTCTACTGAATTTTTGTGGCTGCACTTGTAAGAAATCTTTAACAGTTTGCATAGACTTAGCTTTGTCTTCCATTTTCTTTAAACCTCTTCTGCCTTAATACCAAACAGGGAATCATGCTGTAAAGATGCATCTAGCAATTTAGCTTTAACATGATCAGGCAAATTTTGTTCCTTTAACCAGGCATGCCTCCTAATCCGAGATCCAGTAACTGCGGCCATGCAGCAGGCCTCTAAAGAATCAAAACCACATTCAAAGTATGCTTTCCAACTTGTTCAGCTGCATGCAATAATTCCTGCAATTCCTTATTTTCGGCACATTCTGAAATCAACATAATTTTCTGTTTCAGCAATCCCATACCATGTTGGTACTTAAGCATATGAAATTGACAGTTTAAGGCCCTAATTGCCAAGGTTGCAGATGTATAAACCTTTTTTTCCCCATCTGTCCAGCGCCCTTGAATCTCTGTCAGAGGGGGTAGGGTGTTTTGAGGCCTTTACTCCCTTTGGACCCTGTGAAATAGTTTCAGGATCAGCAGCAGGGTTTCTAAATAAAAATGTGTGAGTGAGGGGGACCCTGTAATACCTGTCAGGCTTGCTGGGAGCCGGAGATAAAGAGTTAGGGGTCAGGCTTGACTCTGTAAAAACATCATCCACAATGTCTAACACAGGGGGAATGGCTAAAGGCTTGTGCTGAGGAAGGAGGAGGAAATCCCTGAGCCTCTCTTATTCTGAGAAGTCTCGACTCTCCCAGTGAAAATGCTTTCTCAAAGTATGCAAGGTTTCTCCAAATGAATAATCCTCAGGAGGAGATGCAGATGGAATAGACTCCTCAGCATCTGAATCCTCATAGGGAGGTAAAGATAATTCCTGATCAGAAGAGGAATCAGAAGAAATAGAAACCTGATCTGAAGATTCATAGTCAGTGTCTTGCCTAGGCCTCTTATCTGGAGGGGGATAGGTACCCCTGATCAAGATAATAAGGTCTTCAGCCATTTTGATCATCTGTTTTTTAGGCATAGAGGCATGTGCACGTGGCTCAGGCGTCGTTTTTTTTTTAGTTTTTGAAGGGGTCTTTGCCTTTGGTTTTGCAGCTTTGGTTGGTTTGATATAAAAATGTTGAGGTCTGAATACACCCTCAGAAGCCGGTGCCTGCTCAGCGGCTCCGGACCCATCTGAGGGAGATAACATCCTTCGGTCCAAGTCCTTGAGTATCTTGCGGCATGCCGGACTCCACATGGGTGTCGGTAGAGGCCTGCGACTCGAAGGTAGCAGGTATCAGGGGCTGCAAAAGCACCTCAGTGAGTACCAGCGAGCCGGCGACTGGCTTAGAAAAAGCTTCGTCATCGGTCTTGGATCTCGACAGCCTTTCTCTGTCCTTTTCTTTGCATTTTTTATATACTCTGGTAGTCTGATTGCTATCCGACGACATCTCTTGGTAGTTAAATCGGTTTCCAAAATACTTAAATGTGAAAATATACCACCGCTTAATAGTGCGTTGGTTAAATCTAGCACAAAAGTGACAGCCAGGCACATTGTGATCAGGACCTAGGCAAGGAATACAGTATAAATGGAAGTCCTTATGAGGTATTTGCTTCCCACAAGTAATACAATTATTAACTTTTTCTGAAATCGGTAAAAGCAAGAAAAAAGTTTCCCCAACGGGGTACTTAGCTTTATTGAAGACTTCGGTTCTGGAACTCAAACGCGAATATTTCAGTAGTAGGCCGACCGGCACTTGTGAAGTGCTTCTGCTTCAGGCACTGCGTGGCAAGAAAGACTAAAGAAAATGGTGTCGGCTGCATGTTTTACACACCTGACAACCTGCCGTCATGGAAGAGAAGACAGCACCCGACGCAGGACCCAGGACTTTGGAAGTCAGGCCGACTGAGGGCAACTTGACAGCAGATTACCCATATGTAATGACTGCAACAGTGAATACGCTCAAACATCTACATTTATGGTAAGTGTACACAACTATGCTTTCAAGTGTATTCACTGTTGCAGTCCTGGTTACCCTCCCTCCAATCCCTTGTTTTTTTTTTCTTTCTATACTTATACTTTTCTTTACTATGCTTAAAAGCCTTTTTGGTGTATTTGCTTTAGTTTGGAGAGAGATATTTTTGTGTTTTTTAATTACTTAAATATTTAGCATCCCATTTGGGGGGCACCTGACATCTGGGGCAAGAAAAACTGATGTAATGGCATTGGCTGCATGTTTTATACCCCTGATGACCTGACATTATGGAAGAAGAGACACCAACCGACGCAGGACCAAAGACTTTGCTAATCAGGCCGACTGAGGGCAACCTGCCAGCAGATACCCAAATGTAATGACTGCAACAGTGAATACACTCTAACATCTACATTTATGTTGTGTACGCAACTGTACTTTCTTCGTGTTTCATTGTTGCAGTCATCACATTTGGGTTTTCTGCCTGCAGGTAGCCCTCAGCCGGTCTGAATACCAGAGTCTTCGGATTTATTTTTCGGATGCTGCCCCTTCTTCCATGATGTCAGTCGTCAGGGGTATAAAACATGCAGCCGATGCCATTACATCAGTCTTTCTTGCCATGCGGTGCCTGAAGCAAAAGCAGTTCACAAGTGCCGGTCGGTCATCTCCTGAAGTTTTCGTTTTCGAGTTTCAGACCCGAAGTCTTCAAAAAAGATAAGTACACCATTGGGGATCCTTTTTTCTTGCTCCAGCTGATGTCAGTAAAAGTTAACAATTGTCTTGCCTGTGGAAAGCAAATACCTCATATAGATTTTCATTCTTACTGCATCCCTTGTTTAGGCCCAGACCACGACGTCCCTCACTGTCGGTTTTGTGCCATGTTTAACCCCCAAACTATTTGTCGGGCTATTTTTGCAGCCAGTTACTTTCATACTCGTTCTCAGTACTCCATCCGACTACCAATTTTCCTAAAAAATGTAAGGGTAAAGACAGAGACAGACTGCATAGGTCCAAATCTGACAACGACACTTCCGTTAATCTAGTTGCCAGTCTGCCGGTACTCGGTGAGGTGCTTTCGCTGCCCCTGATACCCACTACAGATTTGCAGGCCTCTACTGAGACCCATTTGGAGTCCGGTATGCTGCGAGATGTTTCTTCGACTATGGAACGTGCGGATGGGTCCGGAGCCGCTGTGCAGGCACCGGCTTCTGAGGGTGTATTCAAGCCTAAGGACATTCATATTAAATCGCCATTGTTTTCATTCAGGCCAAAAACTCACACTACGCCTAGAAAACCAGTGACCAAACCGCAGGCTCACGTCCATATGCCTCAAAAACAAATGCTTAGAATGGCTGAAGACCTTATTACCTTAATTAGGGGAAGCCAGCATTCCCCCTCTAAAAGACCTTGAACTGAATTTCTTATTCTTCTGCTCAGGAATCTGATATTTCTGCTCCTTCTGATTACCAGGATTTGCCCTTAACAACTTATGAGGATTCTGATGCAGAGGGTACTATTCCCTCTGCTTCCCATCCACAAGATCTTTCTTTCAGTGAAACCTTGCATACTCTTAGGGAGCATTTTTGCTGGGAAAGCCAGGATTACTCTCGAGTCCAAAAAGAGACTTATGGAATTCTTACTCCTGGCTCATCAAAGGCCCTTAGCTATCCCTCCTGTTCTGGACATTGTAGATGAGGCTTTCTTGGAATCTAGCCTTACCCCAGACACTTTACCTCCATCTCCCAGAAAACCTGACCGGTACTACAGAGTACCCGACTCTCAAGTTCCTCTTCAAGAACCCTTCTGCAGATCCAGAGACCATTTTCCAAGGACCAAAAGAAGTTAAGGCTACTGCTGCTAAAAATCCTACCCCTTCTGATAGAGATTTTAGAGCCTTAGACAGATGGGGTAAGAAGGTGTACACTTCTGCTACTTTGGCCATTAGGGCTTTAAATTGCCAGTTTCATATGTTAAAGTAGCAGCAGCATATTATGGCACTACTTAAACGGAAAATGATGTTGATTCCTGACTGTGCTGAAAACAAAGAATTGCAAGTGTTAATGCATTCTGTAGAACAAACATACTTTGCAATGTGGTTTTGATGCTTTAGAAGCATCTTGCTACTGTCACTGGGTCTGTACTCAGAAGTCATGCTTGGCTTAAGGAACAAAACTTGCCAGATCATGTTAAAGCTAAATTACTGGATGCTCCCTTAAACCTAGACCACCTTTTTGGCAACAAAGCAGAAGTAATCCTCAAAAGGATGGAGGAAAAAGCTAAATCTATGCAAACAGATAACGATTTCTTACACGTACAGCCTCCCAGATTCAGTAGGCATTTGCCTTCAAAGAACTGGTCCTTTCCAGTCCCCTCCAGGCCTTCTCACTCCAAATCCAGGAACAGCAGACCGCCTAGGCTACAGTGTCGGCTTCTGCACAGATCTAAGCAGTGGGGGGCTCCCACTTCCAAAGCAAGGAGTAGTAAGCCACTCCCCTACAGAAAAATGGCACAATGACTTAACCTTAAACCCTCCAAGCCCTGCTCAACTACCTACTCCCTTAAGAGGAAAGCTCACCCTGCATGCAAAAAACTGGAAACTCATTACCCAGGACAAATGGGTTTTGAACATAAGTTTCCCAAGGATACAGATTCCTCTTCCACCCACTACCAACCCCAAATGGTTGGCCAGACCTACCCCCAAATCAGTGGGCCGAGGCCCAACAGCAGGTTCTCTTTTTTCTCAGTATCAGGGCTATTCCACCTGTCCCAGCAGAACAAAGCAGGCAAGGTTTTTATTCAAAACTTTTTCTGGTACCTAGAAAAGACAATTCCTGGCGTCCTGTCCTGGCCCTCTCTATTCTCAACACCTTTCTGGTGGTTCTAAAATTCAAAATGCTAACTCTTCAACAGCTTCTTCCTATGCTAGGCAAGGATGCCTGGCTGGCAACCCTAGACTTGAGGGAAGCTTACCTGTACATCCCAATAAGGGAATCTTGCAGGAAATACCTATGCTTCACGGCAGGCTCCATTCACTGTCAGTTCTCTGCACTTCCCTTTGGCTTATCTACTGCGCCCATGGTATTCACAAAGTGTCTAGCTCCAGCCATTGCATTTTTCAGGCAGAGAAATATTCAAATTTACCCATATTTGGACAATTGTCTGATTCAGGCAGAAAGCCAGGACTTGCTATTACAACACCTGGCATTCGTAAAGAAACTTCTAACCTCAATGGGGTACACCAGCAACGAAAAGAAATCTCACTTAGTTCCCTGCCAACAAATTATATTCCTGGGAGCAAGCTTGAACACAACTTCCCAGATAGCATTCCTCACTCCGGAAAAACAGGTGTATTTGGCAACCTACTTCAAACTATTGGCCACAAAACCCCAGCTATCTGCAAGGAAAATACTGCTAGCCCTGGGGTTCATGGCCTCTTGCATTCTACTAATTCCATATGCAAGACTGCATATGAGGAAAACTTCAATGGTATCTAAAAAGCCTATGGTGTCAACTTTCTCAGGACCTGGAAACAGTGATTTATATCATTCCTTGTATGAAGACAGAGTTCCTTTGGTGGGCAGAGGCCTGCTACCACAACAGAGGACTCCCTTTCATGCTACCCCCTGTCGCCTAAACCCTAACAAAAGACGCATCAGACAATGCCTGGGGGGCTCACATGGCAGGGCAGTGCATTCAGGGCAAATAGAACCCGAGACAAATGCACCTGCATATCAGTCAAAAAGAAATGTTAGCTGTACTGAATGCTCTGACAGCCTTCACAGACCGTATTCTTCCAGGGCAACTATTGGTAAAGACAGACAACACCACAGTTATGTGGTACAAAAACAAGCAGGGGGGAACCCACTTGTACCCTCTCTGCAGACTAGCCGTGACTCTGCAGAACACAGCCTTAAGCTACCAAGTACACCTACAAGCTCAATTCCTGCAAGGCAAACTAATTTCACTGGCAGACTACTTGAGCAGAAATCTCATGGACCCACACGAATGGAAACTAGAACCCAAAATATTCAACCTCTTGAGGAACAAATGGGGGACTTCAGAGGTAGACCTGTTTGCCTCCCCTCAGAACTACTAATTGAACAAATTCTGCACAAAATCTCCCCACACTCAAGCTTGGAAAGTGAATGCCCTGTCCTTTACATGGGAAAGCCTCTCGGTTTATGCCTTTCCCCCTCTGCCTCTCCTCTCAAAGGTTCTACTAAAGATCAAACAGGACAAGCCAAGGACAATACTGATAGCACCAGACTGGCCACACCAGCACTGGTGTGTGCCCCCTCTTGCACAGTATGACACTGCTGCAACCATGGCACCTGCCTCAGACCCCTTCCCTACTGTCCCAGCAGGCGGGCCAGATTCTGCACCCTCAGCTTCAAACCCTGAACCTTGCAGCCTGGCTAATTCCTTGAGATCTCCTCTAGCATCCCTCAGTAAACAGGTGCTGGATGTCATTCTGGAGGCAGAAGGCCTAGTAATAAAAAACCCATGCTGAAAAGTGGAAAAGATACTGTTCCTGGAGCCAGGCTCAGGGGATGGGCACAGTGGTGCACAACTTACCTCATATTCAACAGTACTTAACAGAAATGTTCCACAAGGGCCTATCCTTCTCATCAATTAAAATTCATGCCTCTGCTATTTCAGCACATTATGATGCTGAGCCACCCCTCTTCTCTCACCCCTTGCTAAAACAATTCCTTAGAGGGGCCAAAAATCTAAGACCACCCCCCCCCCAGGAGAGCTCCCACTCCAGCCTGGGACCTTAACTTTGTATTGGAAAAGCTCACCCCCCCCCCCCTTTGAGCCAGCTGCAACAGCAGAGTTGAAATTCCTTTCTTGGAAAACAGCCTTCCTTTTAGCCATCACTTCAGGAAGAAGAGTGTCTCAATTACAGGCCTTCATGGCAGTGGAACCCTTCATTATCTTCCATGCAGACCGGATTTCCCTCAGGACTCATAATTCCTTTATGCCCAAGGTGGTGTCTAGTGTGTCCCTAAATCAATCCATTCATTTGCCTACTTTTTTCCGTAATCCACAAAACAAAGGGGAATGAATACTGCACTCTCTGGATGTGCACAGACAACTTAGATTTTATTTGGACAGGACTAAGCCTCTCAGAAAATCTGAACAGCTGCTAGTTGGCTTTGCTGCAGGGGCAGAGGGGAAGGCCATTTCAAAGCAAACCATTTCCAAATGGATAGCCCATTGCATTCCTTTCTGCTACAAGCACCATGGAAAACCTACCCCACAGGGGATAAGATCACATTCCACCAGGGCTGCATCTACCTCTGCGGCATTTCTCAGAGGAGTCCCTACCAGGGACATCCTAGAAGCTGCTACCTGGAGCTCTGTACATACTTTCAACAAGCATTACCACATTCCTACCTTTTCTAAATCCAGAGCTGGATTTGTCACTGTAGTCTTGCAGGGCATAATAGCTGGCTCTTATGCTCTCTAACTTCCTCCTCCCTTCCTTAGCTTTGGGAATTAACCCAAATGTGATGACTGCAACAGTGAAACATGAAGAACATAGTACAGTTGTGTACACTTAACATAAATGTGGATGTTCCAGTGTTTTCACTGTTGCAGTCCTGGTTACCCTCCCTCCAACCCCCTGACTTCTCTTGGATCCTACCTTTCCTTCTTGTTTGGTATATTTATTTTTTCTGGTGTATTTGCTTTTTGATGGAGGTTTACCATACCATATATTTGCTTCCTGTTATGTAGTCACCTGATATCTGGGGCCAGAAAAACTGATGTAATGGCGTCGGCTGCATGTTTTATACTCCTGACGTCATGGAAGAGGAGACAGCATCCGATGCAGAAATCCAAAGACTCTGGTATTCAGGCTGGCTGAGGAGGGCTACCTGCAGGCAGAATACCCAAATGTGATGACTGCAACATTGAATACACTCGAACGTCTACATTTATGGTAAGTGTATACAACTATATATTCCCCCTACTTCTCTCATTAGCCAAGGGCAGTCACCACAAGTTAAGCCACAAGGTGGAACTACTCACACAACAAAAGGGAACTCTAATTCACCCTCACCAACAGATGTTAGGCCTAACACTGTGGGTGGTAAACTTGTAATCCCTTTCAGATACCACTACTCAGCGGATGTGCTTACAGTCCTGAGGGAGGCCAGGAAACCTGCTACTAGGAAATCATAGTTATCAAAATGGGAGAGATTTTCCAAATGGTGTCAAAATAAAGACAGGGAACCAAGCCAGGCAGATCCATCCTTAGTCCTTGCCTGTGTGTGTGTGTGAACTCATTATGGAGGGTCTTTCCTACTCTTCAGGGAAAGTCCACCTTTCAACCATTTCAGCTTGCCTACCTCTAGATCCCCCTTTGCTGTCCATGCTGAATGTAAAACTTTTTCTGAGAGGGTTCTTACACATCAGACCACCTAGAAAACCTGTCCACCCTGGGATCTAAACTTTATGCTAGAAAAACTAACACTGGCCAAATTTGAGCCAGCTAGCACTGCTACACTCCCAGTGTGTACATGGAGGACTGTCCTGTTGGTGGCCATAACTTACACTAGAAGAGTATGAGTTACAGGCCCTCATGGCCTGCCCCCCCGTACACCACATTACACAATGATAGGGTGATTATGCGCACTAGCTGTTCCGTCATGCCTAAAGTGGTCAGCTGTCCTTAAACCATTCCATTCACCTGCCTACCTTCTTCCCCTCTCCGACTAACAACAGTGAGAGGATTCTCCATTCCCTGGATGTACACAGGCAACTTAGAGTCTACCTAAACAAAATTAAGTCCTTCAGAAAATCTAAACAACTATTTGTTTCAATCCACCCCAGGACTCTGGGCAAGGCAGTCTCCAAACAAACGATTTCTTGTTGGATTAGAAAATCTACTCGCACCATGGCAAGCACTTTCCCCAGGGGGTGAGAGCTCACTCTACTAGATGCATGGCTACTTCTAAAGCCTTCCTCAAAGGGCTGGACACCACATCCATTCTGGAAGCAGCCACCTGGTCCACAATTCACACCTTCACCAAACACTACAGATTGGACCATGTCTCCAAAGGCAGGGCAGGTTTTGCTGGAGCATTCCTGCGGGGCTTTCTGGAAGCTTCCACTTCTGTCTCCACCCAACCCTCTATTTAAGCTGTGGTACTCTCCCCACACTGAGTACTGCAACATAGGAATAAAAGGACATCGAATAGTTAAGTAAAATCTTATCATAACTGTCCTCCTCTTCCATGTTGCAGTATTCTTTCCTGCCCTCCACCCCCCTGTAGTTTTTCTTTGGCCTATGGGCTTATCTCTTAGGCACTTGGAAGCTCTACTCTAGACCAAGAACAGACTAGCCAGCATAGGACACATGACACTTCTGGCTGACATCACTTAAGACTCTCTCTGGGACTGTCTGACTGGCCTTCGGGTTCTGAGGTATTTTTGTGCAGGCATCACATTTAAGGTCCCCTAGTTTATGGCCCTACGTGTGACACTACATCCGACGTCCCATGCACCTACATCAACCAGGCTTAAGCTTTTGTATAGGAGTTGACGTTCGGGTCGGCAGAGGTGGGGAATCCCACACTAAGAATACTGCAACATGGAAGAGGAGGGCATCTATGGTTATGGTAAGGTTTTAACAGCTGTTCTTTTTCCCTGCACTATTCAAGTGCATCCTGGATCAATGATAGGGAATTGTAAATCTACCCCTCATCTGACACCTGTGTGTCTGTTAGAGCGAGGAAGCTTTTAGATGCTATCTAAGTTATGTATACCCCCCACACCAAGGGTATAGACAGAAATTTCTATTTTGTACTCTGACCTTGTGCTTTTAACTCCACCACCTACTTATTTTAAAGATTTACTCATTCCTCAAAAACGTTACCAGTATTTGCACCATACACTCCAGAAAGGCTATTTAAAGAGGTATATTTCTTTGACTTATGTATGTTTTGTATAGTGGTATGCAGTAGCCACTACTTTGGACAGTTATGAACATTTAGTGTTGTGTGGGCCATAAAGTCTCTGTGAAGTGGTCAGAAAATGAATATATACATACTTGAGTACACAATGTATGCCTTGCTAAATCCATGCCCCACGCAAACGTAAGGAACCAAAACCTATCTGATACTTCTGGGAAGTATAGCTAGGCTTAAAAAGGCCATTAAGGACTATTGGTCTAATATTCTGTGATCCTGTCATCTTATGTGTAATTGTTAATATTTGTTACTTAACATTTCATTGTGCAATTACTGAATGTCTGCTTAAAAAAGGTTGCAATGTGATGGAGCTTTTCTCCTCTGGCTTCTGCTGAAAAGGGTTTTTTTGACTAAATCCAATTGGGCAAAAACAGTAAACAAAACTAAAAAAAAAACTGCTTAAATAAACAAGGGAGCTGAATTTTTTGTTTAGTGCTCTAAAAGTCCCCAGCAGAAACACAAACAAAAATATAGCACAACCCATACACGTAATTTATACTGTACCAACAAAATCGTTTCTCTGCACCACTGCTTTCTGTCACTGAATAATAACATCTTTTCCTTGATTTTTCTATTCTGCTATGTACTCTAATTCAGATACTACTAATGCAGCATAGGTCACAGTCTCTGTTAAGAAGCCGATGTGGAACACAGATCCTAGAAATGTGAGACACTCAAAGTGGAACACCGTATTTTTTTTTCCCTGCGCAAAAATGCACCATTTCTTTGGATTCTGGCTGAAGTGGGCTTTCTGCCAGATGTGTTAAGCTAGTGACTACTGGACATTTGTAAAATTCAGTAAGTCGTGCACTTGTAAGTAAAGTCTAAAACTTTTATAATCTGCAAAATCACCGTACCTACACCATAATTTATTTTATTTATTTTACATTTGTTTACCGGGATAGTCCGACTGGATACATGTCCATTTTCAGCGGAGGCCCGGGGAGAAAAGCTCCACATAGTCAAACATGCAAAAGATTACAGAAGAAGTTAGAAAACAATTAGAATGTATAAAAAAAAGTGGTAATATACCTTATGTACATTGGTTTAGAAGTGTTCTCTAGTAGGGACTCTCAGTTCTCATGGACAGACACAATTAATAGTAAGATTGGTTACATAGCATGGTGATGTAGTTAGATGCTATGATAATTACTGATTATGCTATTGTTTTATAACAGTCTGGGTTGGTGCATGGACATAGCCAGTTCAATTTGAGATATTGTTTGAGGTTTTTTTGAAGAGACTTTTGGAGGAATGTAGGGTTATATAGTTTTGTAAGGCATTCCAGGTTTTGCCAACAAAGTTGCTGAACAGGAATTCACCAGCTGAGTTATTAGCTTTGTAGGTTTGGACCAGTAATTTGTCGGCTGACTGTAGGGATCTCAGGTTGCTATATGGCTTAATATTTCTAAGAGAGAGGGTATCTTTATGTTGGTACAGAACTTTGTGCGCTATTAAGAGTTGATTGAATTAAGCTGGGCAGTTCTAGCCATTCTAGTCGTTTCATGTTTTGGCAGTGATGGGTTTTATGGGTGGGAGCTATTGGCGAATCTGTCAATATGGTTGCAGGTATAGGACAGCTTACTCAGTTCAGTTTTGTTGAGGTTTGACAGTACAGGTGAGGCATATAAAAGAGTAGAGAGTAGGTGTGATCGGGCGATTTCAGTCCTAGCCAGTGGGGTTAAGAGTGTCTTGTTTGTAAACCGTGATCCAAGCTTCTTATTGATGGTCTGTACGGTTTTGTTGACCTGTAGGTCAAATTTGAGATTGTCTATGATAACCCGTAGAAGTTTAGCGTGTTGATCTGGGAAGATGGTGGTGCCATTGTTAGACGTGACAGAGAATGAAAGTGTGGCAGATCTACTAGTGGGGGTAAAGAGTAGATGTTTAGTTTTATTGGGGTTCACTAGTAGGCGTTTGTTGGCGAACCAGTTCTCAATAGTGTTAAATGTATTTTGGGTTAAGATTTGTAGTTCAGATGGGGAGGTGGCCAAACAGATGAGAGTGGAACCTTCTGCTTATTGAATACAGGTAGCTTTAGGGATAGCAGTGTGAAGATTATTGATAAAAATAGAGAAGAGTAGTGGGCCTAGTATGGAGCCTTGAGGGACACCAAGTGTGAGAGGTACCTGACTGGAGAGTATGCCCTGCCATAGTACCGCCTGTTGTCTACCAGTTAGGTAGGACTGGAACCACTGGATAGTGTGCGTGTTGAGGGAAATGGATTTTAGAGAAAGAATGAGAAGTTCATGGTTGACCATGTCAAAGGCTTTTGCTAGGTCAATGAAGAAGGCGGAGGTTAGCCTATTGTCATTTCTGTTATTGTTTATGGCATTAGTAAAGGAAAGGTGGGCTGAGGTGGTGCTGTGGTATGGCCTGAAGCCATGCTGGGAGTTGGATAGTAAGTTATTCTGTGTAAGGTATTGCATTAGTTGCTTGTGTACACATTTCTCCAGTATTTTGGCTAGTGGGGAAAGAATGGCAATGGGTCTGTAGTTGGACATGTCTATTGAGTTGCCACCTTTATGGAGTGGGATGACATGGGATATTTTCCAGAGGGAGGGGATAGCATTTTTGGATAAGGTTCTGTTGATAAGGATATGCAATGGCATCTGCAGCTATTTGTAGGTACTCTGCTGGGAGGAGGTCAGCAGCGAGGGTGTTAGGTTTTAGTTTTTTTAGGAGAATTTTGATAAAACTTGTGGATATTGCTTAGAGGCTAAGGCTCAGGGTGATTTGTGGATAAATTAGGCTTGTGGTTTGTTTGTGGAGGTAAGGTGATTTGCTAGGGATTGGATTGTTTCGGTGAAAAAGTTATTGTAAGCGCTAGCTATGGTCTCTGGGGAACTATGGGTATGGTTAGCCGGGGTTGGGGTGGTAGAATGTCCTGGATGAAGTAGTTGATTTAAGCCTGCCCAGAACTTTTAGGGGTTGTTTTAGTGTTTTTTGTAGGAGATTATCGTAGAAGCTTTTTTTATCCAGTAAAAATTGATTTTTTGTCTCATTCCTGAATTGACGATGTTTTAGATGATCAGGTGGGGCTTTGGTTGTTTTCCAGCTGGCCCAGGCTCTATTTCTAGCTTTGATTTTAGATTTGGTCTCTTTTGTGAGCCATGGTGTTGTGTTTGATCTAGATTTTATTGTACGTGCTGAAGCATGTGAATCAAGGATACTTAGGAATTTAGTGTTAAAGTGAGCTACAGCCTCTTCTAATAGTAGATTTTTTAGTTTTGACCAGTCAACTGTTTGTAGTTCATTTAGGAATATTGCAGTGTCAAGTTTTTTTCTGTTTCTCACTGTTTTATGTTTGGTCTGGTGATGGTTTCCTACCTTATGTTTTATGATATAGGTTAGAAAATGGTCACTAAGGTTGTCCGGGAGAGTGCCAGCAGTATACAGTTGGTGTTGGTTGTTGACTAGGATCCAGTCCAGGATACTTTCCCTGTTGGTTAGTTTGTATATCCTAGTGGGAGAGGTTATGGTCTGTTTAAACCCAGATAAGTTTATAGGAGTGAGGGGGGGGGGGATTCAGAGGAGCAGGGGTGCCAGTTGGTGTTAGTCACCATGAACTATGGTTTCTTCGGGATGAGTAGTGGATAACCAGTACAGGATATCCTCTAGGGTATTTAAGTTGTTGCCTGGCGGAATGTATCCACAGACTATGTTTAAACATTTGTACTGGTTAGTCTGTAATTTGGTTATGAGGAGTTCAGCATTGTTGCGGTTGAATGGTGTCTCTATTAACAGTGTTTTTGTAAAGGACTGGCTATCCCACCTCCTTTCTTAGTAAAACTGTCTAACCGGTGTATATGATATCCCGGGGGTAGTATCTCATTGTCGGTAGTACTAGGTTTTAGCCAGGTTTCCGTAAGACACAATGTCTGGAGAGTGGGTTGCAAGGAGGGTGTGTAGGTTGGGAATCTTATTGTTAATACTTCTAATATTTAGGTGAAATGCTAGGAGGGAACTAGTGGGAGTAAAAAGGGGTAGCTTGACTGTGGGGGTTGTGGTAGGGGAATAGAGGTTATTGGGTGTGGGGTGGGGCCAGGGTTTGGATGAATATCCCCGTGTGTTATAAGGTTATAGTGACAGGATATTCTAAGCTTTAGGAGTTTATTAGTTTTATATAGTCTTTGTCTTTAGGATTGTGGTTTGTGGTTTTGCAGGGGTGATGTATTATTGGGGGTTATATATTCGGTTTGCTGGGGATAGCACAGTGTTTGGTGTTGTGTGTGCAGTTGTGGGTGTCTGTTTGACCTTGTGGGCAGTGAATACCTTGGTCAAGTATTTGTTCATAGGCAGTAAGATGGTAAAATAGAAACAGTATAGGCATTAGGGTAATTAGTATTTTTTTTACTTGTTTGCATTTTGTTAGGTGGGTGGGCCAAATTTGATGGCTGATTGTACGAACAGGGTGTGGAAGAATGGAAGAAAAGAAAAAATGGGTGTGGGAGAGAGCTGTTCAATGATTGGATCTTAGTATGAGGGGAGTGGCTGAGCGTAGTTTAAATGTAGGAGTAGTGGGGGCGGGTGGAAATTAGGGGCAGGGAGGGTAGCAGAGTGAGCCCAAGCACAGCGAGGGCAAGTGGAGCAGGGCTAACACTGACTCCAAGTATTTCCCTGGGCTTATGGTATGTTAAGGTAACGTTTTAGCTGTATTTAGATTTGTTTCTTTTTACAACAAATTTTTAGGCTATTTTTAATCTATGGGTTATACACTTGCAGGATAAATTAATAGCTGCAGGGTATAATTTTCTCGGCTATGTGGGGGAGTGCAAGGTGAAATTACTGTTGTAGCATTTTAACCTGTTTGAGGAAAAATGGGGGTGGGGGAAGAGAGAAGGCAGTAACAGTGGATGTCCTTCAAGAATGCAACTGCAGTCATAACATATGGGTTGTCCTGCCTCAGGCAGCCCTCGGTCGGCCGGATTCCAAAGTCTGGGTCCGGCGTCGGCTGGTGTCGCCTCCTCTCCGACGTCAGAACGGCTGGAGTATAACGGCATCAGCCGACACCATCTTCTCCAGAATTTCTTGCCGCGCGGTGCCCGAAGCAGAAGCAAGTTCGCAAGTGCCAGTCGGTCAGCTCCTGTGTTTTCAGTACCGAAGTCATCTAAAAGCTAAGTACCCCGTTGGGCAACATTTTTTCTTGCCTCAGCCGATGTCAGAACAAATTGAGAAAGTTAATAATTGTTTGTCTTGTGGTAAACAAATACCTCATAAGGACTTCCATTCTTATTGCCTCCCTTGCCTGGGCCCAGACCACGACGTCTCGGCCTGTGCTTGCTTTAATAAGCGCACTCTCAGGCGCCGGGCAGAATTTGCCGAAACTTTTTCGGCGAATCTTTCGCTTATATCATGCCGTCGGAACAACCGACAACTCAATCTACCAAAAAAAATGAAAGGACCGGGACCGACATCCTCGGCCCACGTCCTCCACCGATACTCCTCCTAAACCCTCCGCAAGTGCTTCGGTCTCTTCGGAAGCGGTAATTCAACTGCTCCAGACCGACGACTCAGCGTTACCACGGCCTTCGGTCTCTGAGTCTACACCGGTGCCGTTTGTTGATTTTCCTCCAGGTACCGAAGTTCTGGATCTACCCGACACCATTCCTGTGGACAAGGTTACTCCTGCACGTGGGGCAGCTAGGCCTCCTGTATCCATGTCCATCAAGGCCTTTGCACGTGCTAAGGCCGCCAGCCACGCCAAGGCCCATCCTAAACCTGCTGCCCAGGCCCCTTCTGATAAACAGATCATGTCTCTTGCTGCAGATCTTATTTCCCTTATTAGGGGGTCTCAGCCTCATCCAGACAGAGGTTCTCAACCGCCTGCAGAGAAAAGGCCCAGAACTGAGCAGGCCGACAACCTCTCTTCAGATGAAGCCTCTGGGGATTCTGAGCATTCAGATACCCAAGAAGAATCCTTCCAGGCCTATGAGGACTCTGATGCTGAGGAATCAATTCCCTCCGCCTCTCCTCCAGAGGATTTTTCTTTCGGTGAAATCCTACACTCTATGAGGGAGCATTTTAAATGGCAGGGTCAGGAATTCTCTGATTCCAGGGAAAAGGCTACGTACCTTCCTCAAGCTACCCCAGCACAGACCTTTAGCTATCCCTGCAGTTATGGATGTCCTGGATGATGTCTTCTCCGACTCCAGTGCTAACCCTGATTCTCTCCCTCCTGCTCCTGTCAAGCCAGACAGATGTTATAGGGACCCTGACACCCACAAACATCTCTTTAAGGCCCACTCTGTGGATCTAGAAACTATTTCACAGAGCCCCAAGGGAGTGGCTCCTTCCACGGCCAAAAATCCACTGCCAGCAGATAGGGAAGCTAGGTCCCTGGAGAGATGGGGTAAAAAAGTTTATACCTCTACCACCCTGACCATGAGGTCACTTAATTGCCTTTTTCATATGTTTCAGTACCAGGATTTTTTACTGGATGGTTTTCAGAAAAAGCTAGCCTCTCCTGAGCCTTTTGATAGAAAGGCATTGCAGGATCTAGTACATAACACTCAGCAGGTTAGCAGTCATTTTCTTCAGTGTGGTTATGATGCATTGGAGGCTTCATGTAGGCAGCTATGACTGGCGCTATGACTGGGGCTGTTATACGTAGACATGCTTGGTTAAAAGAACAGCCACTGCCAGACCATGTTAAAATAAAGTTACTGGATGCACCTCTTACAACAGAAGCTTTTTGGTGCTAATGCACAAGATGTGTTGAAGTCCATTGAGGAAAAAGCTAAATCAGTACAGACAGTCAAAGATTTCCTCCAGGTTCAGCCACCCAGGTTCAGTAGGAATTGGCCTTCAAAGAATTGGTCCTTTCCAGACACTGACAAGTTTCAAAGGGGAAAAACAGGCGTGCCCGAGGTAGAGGGCAATACCGAGGCTCCTACAGGGGCTGCCAATGGCAACCACCAAATCAACGAAGTGGCACAGGCAGTCCAGCTGCACCACAAGGACAACCACAATGACTTGACTTTCATACCTCCAACAAAGGCTCAAAGCGAAGCACCTTTGGGCGGAAAATTATCCTTATTCTCAAAAAACTGCCATATCTTAACCAAGGACAACTGGATTCTAGATTTAATAGACAAAGGTTACAGATTCCACTTCCATACTTTACCAGCAAGACAAGGCATGCCAAACCTGCCACTTCATCAAAGGGCAGAGGCACTCATTCAAGTTTCAAAGTTGTTAAATATAAAAGCAATAGAAAAGGTCCCTCCACAGGAACAAGGCCAGGGATTTTATTCAAGACTGTTCCTTGTTCCAAGAAAGGAAAACAAATGGAGGCCTATACTGGACTTGTCTACTCTAAATACTTATCTCATTGTGCCAAAGTTCAAAATGCTGACGTTGCATCAACTCCTTCCCATGCTGGGCAAGGGGTCTTGGCTGGTCACTCTGTACCTCAAGGAGGCATACCTGCATGTCCCAATCAGACAAAGCTGCAGAAGATACCTCAGATTTCTTGCAGGGACAGAGCATTATCAATTCTCAGCATTGCCGTTTGACTTATCTACTGCGCCCAGAGTGTTCACGAAATGCCTGGCATCAGTAGTGGCACACTGCAGACTCCAGGGGATTCAAATATACCCCTACCTGGACGACTGCCTCATACAAGCAGACAGCAAACAAACCTTGATAACAAACTTGGACTATGTCATTCAATTACTACAGGCCGTGGGATACACACTCAGCATTCAGAAATCAAGACTTCTGCCATCCCATCAAATTATTTTCCTAGGAGCCAAACTGGACACAAAAACACAAATGGCTTATCTCACAGAGGAAAAACAACAGCAGTTACCAGAGTACTTCAAAGGCCTGGCAAAGCTCTCCCAGCTGACTGCAAGGAAAATCCTGCAGGCCCTGGGGTTCATGGCATCTTGCATTCTTCTGATACCTTTGGCAAGACTTCATATGAGAAAGCTGCAATGGTACTTAAAAAGCTTATGGTCCCAACACAGCCAAAGCCTAGAGGACGTAATCCCACTCATTCCATGTCTGCAAAGAGAATTTTTGTAGTGGGCTCAAGCAAGTCAGTTAAACAAAGGCATGTCTTTCAACAAACCTCAAGCAGGTCAAATGATTACAACAGACGCCTCAGACCATGGATGGGGGCGCACATGGAGGGCAGATGCATTCAAGGTCAATGGACACCAAGGGAAAGGCATCTGCACATAAACCAAAAAGAGATGTTGGCAGTGATACATGCAGTCGAGACTTTCAAAAAATCACTTCAACAAGGACATTTGCTAATAAGGACAGACAACACCACTGTTATGTGGTACATAAACAAGCAGGGAGGCACTCATTCTTATCCCCTCTGCAGACTAACAATGATTCTCTGGGAAAAATCCCTAAGTCTGAAGATACATTTGCAATCCCAGTTTGTGCCGGGCAAGGACAATGTTCTGGCGAATAAGCTGAGCAGAAATTTCTTGGATCCACACGAATGGATGCTGCATCCTCACATTTTCTCACAAATAACAAGGACATGGGTAAGACTGGACATAGATCTCTTTGCTTCTCACATGAATCATCATCTGGAAAAGTTCTTTACAAGGACCCACCATCCTCTAGCCTGGAAAACGGATGCTCTTTCCTTCAGCTGGAATTCCCTAGCAATTTATGCATTCCCTCCTCTACCACTGCTGACCAAGGTGATACTGAAGATCAAAGCAGAACAAGCAACAGGCATTTTGATAGCTCCAGACTGGCCAAGGCAGCACTGGTACCCATTGCTGTTGAGCATAACTCGGACCAAGCCGTGGCCTCTACCCCTATGGCCTCTGCTTCTAACACAACACAATTACAGGACTGTTCATCAAAACCTGAAAACATTGCATCTGACAGCCTGGAGGTTACCATAACTCCTTCCGATATCTCTCTTTCCAAAAAAGTTCAAGAGATCTTACTGGAAGCACGCAGACCTTCCACCAGAAAAACCTATTCAGCCAAGTGGAAGAGATTCACCATCTGGAATGCTAACAGGGGTCAGGATGCAACAGTATTGAGTATACCTCAGATATTGGAATACTTGGCAGAAATGTTTCATACTGGTCTCTCATATTCTTCCATAAAGATTCATGCCTCAGCAATCTCAGCAAAATACAATTGTGATCCACCTGTGTTTTCACATCCTTTGCTAAGACAGTTCCTAAGAGGGATAAAGAATATCAAACCTCCCAGGAAACCACCGGTACCTGCATGGGACCTCAATTTCGTCTTGGAAAAATTAACACTTCCTCCCTTTGAACCAGCAGCAACTTCAGAAATGCAATTTCTCTCATGGAAAATGGTTTTCCTATTGGCTATCACATCAGCAAGAAGAGTCTCAGAGATGCAGGCACTCATGGCAGTACCTCCTTTTCTCATTTTTCATCAGGACAGTCTCTCTCTAAGAACCAATCCTTCATTCATGCCAAAAGTAATTTCCAGGGTGTCTCTAAATCAAGCCATTCACCTGCCTACTTTCTTCCCCAATCCTCAAAACAGGGGGGAAGCACTGCTGCATACTTTGGACATACACAGACAACTACGCTACTACTTGGACAGAACTAAGGCCACCAGAAAGTCTGACCAACTGTTTGTAGCCTATGCTGCTGGAGTACAAGGGAAAGCAATCTCCAAACAAACAATTTCCAAATGGATTGGACATTGCATCAGATTCTGCTATTCTTTTCATGGAAAAGGTGTGCCAGCCAATATTAGGCCACACTCCACCAGAGCTATAGCCACATCCACAGCTTTCCTAAGAGGAGTGGCTACAAAGGACATTCTAGAGGCTGCTACATGGAGCTCCGTGCATACATTTACCAAGCACTACAACCTGCCTTTATACTCCAGATCCTGAGCAGGCTTTGCTTCGGCAGTCCTGCAGGGCATTTTAGCTACACCATCACTTTCTTAGTTCCAACCACCCCCAGCTTGGCTATGGTATTCAAATTATATGTTATGACTGCAGTTGCATTCTTGAAGGACATAGTACAGTTTTGTACCTACCATAAATGTAGATGTCCGATAGATATGCAACTGCAGTCGGATTTTCCCACCCTCCTACCCCTCTGCAACCTTCTTTATGGGTCCACTACCCCTATTCCTATTAGCTGTGGGTATCTCCTATGGTGTATCTGTTTATTACTGTTGTGCATGTCTGGAATTGTTTATCCATTCACCAAATTTAGCCTTCCTAGGAGGGCACCTGGCATCTGGGGCAAGAAACACTGAAGAAGATGGCGTCGGCCGATGCCTTTATACTCCAGCTGTTCTGACGTCGGAGAGGAGGCGACACCAGCCGACGCCGGACCCAGACTTTGGAATCCGGCCGACCGAGGGCTGCCTGAGGCAGGACAACCCATATGTTATGACTGCAGTTGCATATCTATCGGACATCTACATTTATGGTAGGTACAAAACTGTACTTTAGAGGGGGACCTTGATTGACTCGATACCACACCAGAGGTCAGTTTAATGTAAGGGCCTAAAACCTGCACTTAGTTATTTATGTTTAGCAGGAAAAACAGACCAACATTATACACTTTTGAGGATTTTTACAAGGGTTACTTGTTCAATGGCAGACAAGTAAAACTTTGATACAGGAAATCTATGTTTGTGTAGAAGGCCAGAAAGGTACAAGGTATACCTGTAAAAATTAAAGTCAGAGACACTAATGTAAGAGTCAGTGTACTTTAGTTACAGGGGAAGGAGGTAAACCCTCAAGTAGAAAAGAGCCCTATAGCTAACCAAAATAGTGACTCGTTTAGTTACACATAAGTAACTAAATATGAAACACTTCTGTACAGAATCAAAACTAAAATCACATGCTCATTAGTTTTACTTGGTACATTTTCTAAACCGATCTGCTACATATCGTACAACCAATTCCATATTTGCACTAAGTGCATGAACAAACATCATCGTAGCATACTTTAGATGCACACTTCTTTTGTATGCTGCTGTGGCTTTCTTAGCAGCATCTAAGACGTGTTTTGGCAACTTAAGATCACAGCAGTCCAGTTTTTCATTCATTTCAATTGATAGCAGCGTTCACTGTTGTACGCTGAGAGACTGATGCAATTCAGTCTTCATTTTTCTTACCATGCTGAAAGCTTTTTCAGCTTCTGTATCTGAGTGTGGCAAGCAAAGTAGTCATCATCAGCTGCTTGAAAAGTGGCAGTGTCCTGTCACCAAAAAGGTCCTTCAGATGTGTCCAGTACTTGGACACACAGGAGTAAAGCTCATCTACTGGACCGGTCTGGTTCTCTGTCCTCTGTCTGATACTAGGTAAACTCATCAGTTCAGCCTCCGTATCATTTTCAGATACCCAGACTGAAACCAACATCCCTGACAAGTCCGGAAGATATGTCCAAATTTTGGCAGAATTAATAAGGAATGCAGCTTCTTTTATTAAAAGGTCTTGCATTGGAAACTTGCTAAGCATTTTCTGCAGCACTGGAGCATAAAAAGCTTTAACTTTTTTTATGCAAGTTAAATTTTATAACTGTGCCAGCAATATCTTCCCATTGTCTATTCATGTACTGTTTGACCTCATAGCCTATGCACAGCTCACTGTTTGGAAGAATAGAGCTTCTGTCAGTCAACACTGAAACTTCACTATTTTTAACTTGAACAGCAGCTGCAGGTCCCAGGAGTTTGTGTACAGTGAAATGCAGCATCAGTAACTGACTTTCTCTGCTCTGAAGCTGAATGTTTAACTCCAGTAAAGGTTCAAGTGCATACTTGAGAGACTCAAAAATCGTATGCAATTCATGACTCTGCAAGTGGTTGGAAATTTAGTTTTATCAGACCATGGCTCTGCAGATAGAAAATATGAATTTAGGACTGCTTGCATATCCAGGATTCTGCTGATGATCTTCCCAAGACTCTGACAACTTGTAGGTGCATGCCTAATCTTTAGGAGGTGAGTGTCTGTGCACAAAGCAAATTCTTGTAGTCTTTGTGCACTGGAAGTTAAATGAACAGTACACATGTGATACGAGTTCCTCAGCTGGTGAATGTAGTGCTTTTACACCAGCTTTACTACCTAGATCTGCCAGGTGGCATGGGCACCCTATGTTAATAGTTGTGGGTTTCACCTCCTTTAAACAAGATAGCACAGATTTGTGCTTTCCAGTCATTGAGGTAACATTGTCTGTAGAAAAGCTCACAACATTGGAAGATGGAATTTTAGCTTTTGCCAGAGTGGGACATTAAAGCATCAAACAATGCTTGCCTGGTTCCTCACACACAGTCTGGCATATGAAGGAACAATATTACATTACCTAGAGGAAAACAGTTTTGGTACTTACTTTCCTCGCTTGCTTACAGAAAAGCAGCTGTTGTACTCACTTTCCTCACTTATCTAGAGGAAAATTGTTTTTTTATTCAGGCATGTCCAAGGGTCAGCTCCCAGTGTTGTGTCCTGTCTATCTGATGAATCTAGGCATCTTGGGGCAATGTAGAAATTGCCTCATGTACACAGACAACCCTCTCCTCCTACCACCCAACACTACAACTTGTGAGAGATTCACTCATCTAGGCAAATTGGAGGTAAAGCTCTCTCCAATCAAAACTGAACTTGACAGTCAAGAGGAGAAGGTAAGCGCTTGCACCACACCACACTCGTCACATAGTCTCACTAAATCCACACCACCAAAATCCACACACAGAAACACAAAAACATTTGCGGAGGCTCTCAATAATAATCTGCTGAAGAAACAGAGACCTCCAAAGCAGAAATGCAAGCAACCTCCACCCCCCCCCCCCAACACAACCCAAATGACACATAGCCCGCAGACTCAGTGTGCCACTCAACCACAGCCAATAAGGCAAAGCAGCGTACCCAACACACTAGTCATAGGTGACTCTATAGTCAGGCACACTGATGTCCCACTCACCAGGCTAAACAAGGAGAAGATTACTGTCAGCTGCTTATCGGGTGCCAAGATCTGCCACATAACCCATGCACCCAGATCACTCCACAACAAGTATAAATATGACTCTGTCATTGTCCATGTTGGTGTGAACAACCTGAGACGTACCTCCCTGGACTACATGAAAAGAGACATGGAAGAGCTCTCCGATCTTGTTGCCCAGGCAGGTATGACCCTAGCCCTGACTAGCATTCTGCCATCACCCAGAATGATGCCGCAGTACAAGGACAAAATTATTGACTTCAACAATTGGCTAAGCTTCTGGTGCCATTCTAAAGGGATCCAGTATCTGTCTGCCTGGGATGACATGGTCGACAGACCACAATGCTTTGCCAGAGATGGCCTGCACCTGTCACCCCTGGGATTCCGGATACTGGCTAAGGTTCTTGCCGCCTCTATAGTGCCTTTTTTAGGCAAGGTTCAAATGACAAATTCACCACCGTAACAGGAACAGGCAAGCAAAAACTGAGGGTGATGCTTCTCAATGCTAGAAGTCTAAATCTCAAAATGCACTCACTCGAGGCACTCCTTAAAATGGAGAACACCGATATCTGTGCAGTGACCGAGACCTGGTTCAAGGCTCCAGAGAGCACCCCTGCACTACCAGGCTATAACATATACCACACTTTTCGACCATGTAACCTGGACCGGAACACCAAAGGGCGGAGGTGTGTCCATATTCATTAAGGATATCCACACCTCCAGGCTAGTTGCTCAGCATAATGCAGCCGAGGTTATCCAAGTGCAACTAACTCTGGGCAAAACTGCAATCCAAATTGTAGCTTGCTACAGATCACCCACCATGCCCCAGGATTCCCACTCCTCTTTTTTTGATGTACTGGAAAACATTAGGGTTCAACCAAACACCCTAATAATGGGCAATTTCAACTACCAACTCCATCACTCACTGCTTTCTGGAATTCATAAACTCCAATGCCATGGATCAACTTATCCACACCCGCACCAGGGGCAACAATATCCTAGGTCTAGTCATTACCAACATGAGCGACCGGTGGTCCACAACTGAAGTCAATGCCTCATTGGTCCGATCCGACCATCAGCTAATTACCCTAGATGTTCATCGTGTTTCACTGTTGCAGTCATGACTGTAGGGTTCTCCCCTGCCAGCAGGCAGCCCTTGGTCGGCCAGAATCCCAAAGTCTGGGTCCGGCGTCGGCTGTTCAACCATGCTCCCTGACATCAGAGCGCCAGGAGTACAAAGCTGACAGCCGACGCCATCTTCTCCAGTCTTTCTTGCAGTGCGGTGATAGCAGTTCGCAAGTGCCGGTCGGCTGACTCCTGACTATTTTTCCTGATAAATTTCAGTCCAAAGATTTTCATCTCCACTCAAAGCTAAGTACCCCGTTGGGGAAACTTTTTTCTTGCTCCACTCCGATGTCAGAAAAAGTTAATAATTGTATTTCATGTGGGAAGCAAATACCTCATAAGGATTTTCATTCTTACTGTATTCCTTGCTTAGGCCCTGACCACGACGTAGCTAGTTGTCAGTTTTGTGCTAGATTCAATCAACGTACAATTAAGCGAAGGTACGATTTTGCTTTTCATTACTTCGGTAGGCGCTTTAACTACAAAATGTCGTCGGATACAGTACCGGCTACTGGAGTTCACAAACGTCGCAAGGATAAAGACAGGCCTTCGAGGTCCAAATCTGATGATAGCGCACAAGCGGAGCCAGCTTCAGGTTCGGCCGTCGTCAGTGAGGCGCTTTTGCAGCCCCTGTCGTCGGCCATTTCAGAACCGATGGCCGAAACGGACTCTCATGAGGAGCCAACCAGGCCTTTAAATATTTCTATTGCAGGACCTTCGGACAATGCTCCTTCGGATGGGTCCGGAGCCGCTGTGCAGGTACCGGCTTCCGAAGGGGTTTTCAGGCCTACTCAGCTTCTAATAAAGGCAAAGCCAAAGACAAAGGCAAAGGCTCCTTCTAAATCAAAGACCTGCAACACAGGCCTCTTCTGAACCGGCTCCCAAGTCACAGAAACAGTTACTCAAGATGGTGGAGGATTTACTTACTATGATTAGGGGTTCACATCCCCCTCCAGATAAAAGGCCAAGGCAGGATGTTTATTATGATTCCTCTGATCAGGCTTCTGTTTCCTCAGTTTCTTCTTCTGACCAGGAATATTCTTTCCCTCCTTATGAGGATTCTGATGCTGAGGAATCCATTCCTTCAGCTTCTCCCCCTGAGGATTTCTCTTTTGGGGAAACTTTGCATGAAATGAGGGAACATTTCCACTGGGAAGGACAGGAGTATTCGGAATCTAAGAAAAGACTGAGGGATTTTCTTCTTCTTCCCCAACATATAGACCCCTGGCTATTCCTCCTGTTTTGGATATTGTGGATGATGCCTTTTCGGAGGCTAACTTAACCCCTGACTCTTTTCCTCCTGCTCCTGTTAAGCCTGATAGATATTACAGGGTTCCTGATTCCCACCAGTTTTTATACAAGAACCCTTCTGCTGACCCTGAAACCATTTCTCAGGGTCCTAAGGGAGTTAAGGCCGCTTCTGCCAAAAATCCCATTCCTACTGAAAAGGATTCTCGATCCTTAGAAAGATGGGGCAAAAAGGTGTACACTTCTTCTACTTTGTCCATTAGGGCTTTGAACTGTCAGTTTCATATGCTGAAATACCAACAATTTCTCTTGTCTGTTTTAAAACTAAAGCTTACTTCCTTTTCTGCCTGTGCAGATGATGAGGAATTACATGACTTATTGCATGCCACTGAACAAGTTGGGAAGCATGGTTTACACTGTGGATTTGATGCCTTGGAGGCTTCTTGTAGGGCTGCGGCCTCTGGCACAGTCATTAGAAGGCATGCATGGCTAAAGGAACAAAATTTGCCTGAACAAGTAAAGGCTAAATTATTGGATGCTCCTGTTCAGCATGTTTTGTTTGGATCAAAAGCTGAAGAGGTAATTAAAAAGATGGAGGATAAGGCGAAATCCATGCAAACAGTTAAAGATTTCTTACAAGTACAGACACCTAGATTTAGCAGGAATTGGCCTTCAAAAAATTGGTCCTTTCCCACTTCAGACAGGCCTCAGAGGGGTAGATATAGACGCTCCAGATGAAGGCCTCAAACACAAGCTTCTTATAGACCAAGACAGTGGACTGCTTCCACGCCTAGGGGAGGAGAGGACAGGTCACAAACTCAAAGGAAACAAACTCAATGACTCCCTCTGTTGGGCTACAGGAACTTCTTGCCTGGAAGCCCCTCTCGGAGGAAAACTCTCTCTTTTTTTATCAAAATTGGACTCAAATAAACCAAGACAAGTGGGTTTTGGATGTGGTTTTAAGAGGTTACAAATTCCATTTTCATACCTTGCCAAGGCCAAGCGGATGGCCAGACCTTCCAAAACATCAAAGGACGGAGGCCTTAAACCAGGTGGAAGCTCTTTTGGCTATGAATGCCATAGAACTGGTTCCACTTTCAGAGATGGGGAAAGGTTTTTACTCAAGGCTCTTTCTAGTCCCAAGGAAGCAAAACTCATGGAGACCCATTCTGGATCTGTCGGTCTTGAATACCTTTCTAGAGATTCCAAAATTTAAGATGCTTACTCTACAGCAGCTACTTCCAATGCTGTCCAAAGATGCATGGATGGTAACTTTGGATTTAAAGGAGGCATATTTACACATTCCCATCAGGCAGGATTGCAGAAAATACCTCAGATTCAAGGCCAGATCGAGGCACTTTCAATTCTCTGCGCTGCCCTTTGGATTGTCTACTGCGCCCAGGGTCTTCACCAAATGCCTGGCTCCAGTAGTAGCTTACTGCAGACTCAAGGGAATTCAAATTTACCCTTATCTGGACGATTGTCTAATTCAGGCAGACAGCAAGGATGTCTTACTCCAGCATCTAGAATTTGTACAGAACCTCCTCAAGTTCCTGGGATTCTCTGTAAACATAAAAAAGTCAAATTTGACACCATCACAACAGATAACTTTTCTGGGTGCTCTTCTAAACACCACAACCCAGATGGCATTTCTGACATCCGAAAAACAATTACAGCTGGCTTCAACTTTTAAAACCTTGGCAACTTTAACTCAACTATCTGCAAGGAAATTCCTGTAGGCTTTGGGTTACATGGCCTCCTGCATCCTTCTCGTGCCATATGCAAAGACTACACATGAGGAAAATACAGTGGTACCTAAAAAGTGTATGGTCTCAGCATTGCCACAGTTTAGACATACTGATCTTCATCCTTCCTTGCCTTCAAAAAGAATTTCTTTGGTGGTCCATGGCATGTGCTCTAAACAAAGGGAAACCCTTCCGTCTGCCTCCTGCCACTCAGATTCTAACCATGGACGCCTCGAATTATGCTTGGGGAGCCCATTTTCAGGGCAACTGTCTGCAGGGCCTTTGGACAAAGGATCAGAAGCACCTGCATATCAATTTAAAGGAAATGTTAGCCGTTCAGAAAGCTCTATTGGCCTTCAGGAATCTTTTACAACCAGGACAACTACTAATACGGACAGACAACACCACAGTTATGTGGTACATAAACAAGCAAGGGGGATCTCATTCCTACCCTCTTTGCAGACTAGCCATGGATCTATGGAACACAGCTCTAGCTTGCAATCTGGATCTTCAAGCTCAGTTTCTACCAGGGAAACAAAACTTCCTGGCAGACAGTCTGAGCAGAAACCTTTCGGATCCACACGAATGGATGCTGGACACCAAAATATTCAGGATGATAACAGCAGTCTGGGGATGTCCTCACATAGACCTCTTTGCATCATCTCAATCGTCAACTACAGAATTATTGCACCAGGACTTTCCATGGAGAAGCTTGGAAAGTGGATGCCCTGTCATACTGTTGGAGGAACCTCTCGGGATATGCCTTTCCGCCTCTTCCTCTTCTTCCACGGGTCTTATTGAAGATAAAACAGGACAAGCCCAAGATGATAATCTTGCTGGCTCCATATTGGCCTCAGCAGTTTTGGTATCCAACTCTAAAGAACCTATGTCTGGAGCCCCGTTGGGTTTTACCTCACTCTCCGAACCTTTTATCCCAACATCAGGGTCAGGTTCTACACTCTCATGTCAGAACTCTCAGCCTGGCGGCCTGGTTAATCCAGGGCCCTTGATTTCTTCTTTCCTACCCAAGCAGGTTATGGATGTCATTTTAGAAGCCAGACGTCCTAGCACTAGAAAATCTTATGCAGGAAAATGGAAAAGATTTTGTCCCTGGATGCAGGCTTAGGATTCTGATCCTATTCTTCCTAACATTACTTTAATTTTACTTTACTTGACAGATCTCTTACATAAGGGTCTCTCTTTCTCTTCTATTAAGATACATGCTTCTGCTATTTCTGCTCATTATAATACAGACCCTCCCATCTTTTCCCACCAGCTTATGAGACAGTTTCTCAGAGGAGCTAAGAACTTAAGACTTCCTAGATCTCCTCCCATTCCTGCTTGGGATCTCAACTATGTTTTGGAAAAACTAACCTTGCCTCCTTTTGAGCCTGCTGCCTCTTCTGACATCAAGTTTTTATCTTGGAAGACTGCTATCTTGTTAGCCCTAACCTCTGCCAGGAGACTTTCAGAGTTACAAGCTCTTATGGCTGTGGAACCTTATAGTATTTTTCATCAAGACAGGGTATCTTTGAGGACTAATCCTACCTTCATGCCTAAGGTGGTTTCCAAAGTGGCTTTAAATCAAACTGTCCACTTGCCAACTTTTTTCCCTACTCCTCAAAATAAAGGGGAAAGGATCTTACATTCCTTGGATGTACACAGACAACTACGTTTTCACCTGGACAGAACCAAGGACATCAGAAAATCAGAACAATTGTTTGTTTCTTATGCTTCAAGTTCCCAAGGTAAAGCCATTTCAAAACAGACCATTTCTAAATGGATTGCTCATGGAATCAGATTTTGTTATTCACACCATGGAAAGCAAATCCCAGGGAGTATACGGATTCATTTCACCAGAGCTGCTGCCACTTCTGCGGCCTTCCTCAGGGGAGTTCCTACCAAAGACATTTTGGAAGCTGCAACTTGGAGTTCAGTGCATACTTTTTCTAAGCACTACAATCTACCTCTACTCTAAGTCTAGGGCAGGCTTTGCCTCTGCAGTCTTGCAGGGCCTTTTAGCCGCCCCTTCTTCTTTATGACCACCTCCCTTTCTTTCAGCTTTGGGATTCTACCCTGCAGTCATGACTGCAACAGTGAAACACGATGAACATAGTACAGTTGTGTGCACCTACCATAAATGTAGATGTTCGAGTGTCTTCACTGTTGCAGTCTGGGTTTCCCTCCATCCTGTCCCCTCTTATTTTTGTGTAGTTCCTTTTTTTCACCATTCTTCTGAGGTGTATTTGCAAAGGTTTTGGGACCTTTTTCATTTTGGGACTCCTGACATCTGGGGCAAGAAAAATTGGAGAAGATGGCGTCGGCTGTCAGCTTTGTACTCCTGGCGCTCTGACGTCAGGGAGCATGGTTGAACAGCCGACGCCGGACCCAGACTTTGGGATTCTGGCCGACCAAGGGCTGCCTGCCGGCAGGGGAGAACCCTACAGTCATGACTGCAACAGTGAAGACACTCGAACATCTACATTTATGGTAGGTGTACACAACTGTACTATATCCACATCCTGCCCCCACCCCCCATTAAGGAAACCATGGTTAAAAATTTCTCCAAAGCCAACTTCATGCTTCTCAAGACAGAAGTGGTGAACTTCATGACACCCATGCAGATGGACAATACAGTTACGACTACTGAATCCTACACAGTTGCACTTTATAAGCACTTTGAGTGCATGGATTGTGCTATCCCAAACAGAACCAAGACGCTGTCCTCCCAAAAAAAGGAAGCCAATCTGGTGGTCCCCTGCCATAAACAAAAACTGTACAGCAGAAGGAAAAAACTGTTGCAAAAGAGAGTAAAATCCCACGAGTGGAGGAGCTCCCTGGTCAGCCTCAGTAAGAACCTGCGATCCCTGATAAAATCCTCCAAAGCTAGTTACGAAAACAAAATCACCACTGATTCTAAAGACCGCCACCAAGCATTCTATAGCTATGTCAAGAATCTCAATGGCAACACTCAGATCTGCTGTGAGTTACAGCACAATGTCACGAAATATACAGACCCAACTGATATCGCCAACATCCTGGCAGATAGGTTCAGTGCTAACTTTACACCCATCTCACCCCATAAAGAGCCCATCTCTATACCAGAAGAATGCAAAGTTCCTGTAATCACGGCTGCACAGGTAAAAACCACACTCTCCAAAGCCAAGAACACAGCATCCATGGGCCCAAACAACATCCCAGGCTGCGTTCTACACAAACTACAGAACGAACTGACACCCCACCTAAGTACCATGTTCATTCATAGCCTCACCTCAGGCTTTGTGCCTGCTGAATGGTGCACAGCAATGGTTATCCCACTCCACAAGGGGGGAGCCACCATGGACCCCTGGAATTACCGCCCCATTAACCTGACAAGCCTGGTCTACAAGGCCATGGAGCGTATCATCATGGAACTTATAAACAAAGACATTGGTAATCTCCAAACTCTGGTCCCCACCTAGTTTGGGTTTGTAAAGGGCAGATCATGTCTCCTAAACCTGATAGACTTCTTTGAAGCAGTCACCAAAGCCGTAGATAAGGGTAAGGTGGTTCACACAGCCTATCTAGATCTTGCCAAGGCTTTCGACACCATCTCCCACTCTGGAATTGTAGATAAACTCACTAAACTAGGTATAAATCCCTATGTCACAAGATGGGTTGCCAACTGGCTTACTGACAGAACCCACACTTTGAAAGTAGCAGACTCCAAATACGACTTCAGACCAGTGACAAGTGGAGTACCACAGGGTTCAGTCCTGGGTCCTCTCCTGTTTGGTATCTACTTCTCTGAAGTACAGCCTAACGCAGAAGGTCTTTGGCTAACGAAGTTCGCAGATGACTGCAAACTAGGAGCCATAATTGAAACTCCTAACTATGTGGACATCCTACAAAAGGGCCTCACTGAGAAGATGCCTGGTGTCAAAGCCATGGCCTCAAGCTCGATGCCAAAAAGTGCATTGTCATCCCATTTGGTAAAAACTCTGTACCCATGAACTACAACATAGGCGGTAGTATACTTAACACAGAAAGTGTGATAAGAGACCTTGGGACACAGGTGGACAGTAGTCTCTCCTTTGATAATCACATTGCCACAGTAGTCAGGAAATCCTTCTACATGGCACACCTCATCACAAAAGGTTTCTCATCCAGAAAAAAAAAGGTCATTGTTCCCTTCTACTCATCACTTGTTAGACTCATCATAGAGTACAATGCCTCTTTTGGTATGTACCTCATAAGACATCTACAATAACTGGAAAGGCCGTAGAAATACCTCACAAAGAGGATTACCAGCCTCAAACAGATGCCCTACGCAGACCGTCTCAAAAATCTCCAGCTTTACTCCGTCGCATATCGCCTACTCAGAGGTGATCTCTGCCTAACATACAAAGCTATGTCAAACCCAGAGCTGTTGGACATGCTCCACTTAAAGAAATACAAATCCCTCCGAGCTGCACGCTCTAGGGACCTAAACCTTGTCACCACAATAAACAGAAAATGCCGGAGGGATAGATTCCTGTCCCAGAGACTTCCCATACTCTGGAATAAACTACCTGCCTATATCAAAGAAAGCTCCTCATTAGCACTCTTCAGGAAAAATCTTGATGATTGGATGGGAAATAGGAAATTCACTCCGGGGATCACCTCTGTGGCTCTCCCCGACAGTGGCACAGGAAAATTAATGTTCTTGGGTGGCAAAAGCCAGGGTTCCTTTTTGGTTGGGCTTGTATAGGCCCCAGGGCCGATAGCCTAGTACCTACCTATGACTGCCTTTTCATCTAGATAACCAACAAGGATCACCAAAGGTTTGTCATCGCCCATGTCTGTGTTTTGGTCTGTATACGTACAGAATGGCGATTTCTGACATTTGTCAGAATCATCATTCTGGTAATGAGGCCCAGCAACATTCCATGCAATGCAAATTTGCCTTTGTTTCACCACAATGTCATTTTCTCGAAAGTCTTGATCCTCTCTACATTTCTTCATAAATTTCAGGATGTGTTCTTCTGCTGAAAATGATACGTTGTGTTTAGCAAGGTGTATTACAATACCAACCTCTGCCACAATAACCTTTGCACTTGTTAAACTTTGAGGTCCAAATAAGTCTGCCATAGTCCTTCCAGCTGTATGTTTACAATTGTCTGTGTTTCTCACTAATGGCATGTCACTGCAGATCATGTCATCCACCATGAACAACTGTGAAATCAATGCCGCTGGTCTTGCAGAAAGCATATTTAACTCAATGCCTATTCACAGAAAGCCAGCCAAAGGCACTTGCCCAGCTTGGCTAAAACTTGTACATATTTTTCACTTCATTGGAGAGCCATCTATATCCATATCTCTGTTCTCACTGTGATTGAGGCAGTTTGTATCTAGCAGGTTTGTCAAACAGGGGAGTTAAGAAAGAAAGACAAAGAAATGTGGCTATACTGAAAAAAAAGCAGTACAACTGTCTCCTCAAAGCACCTGTCACCCCTGGGTTTTCAAATACTGGCAAAGGCTCTTGCCTCCCCCATAGTGCCTTTTTTAGGCAAGGTTCAAAAGACAAACCCACCTCCATAGACATCACAAAGAAAAAAAGAACTAAGGGTAATGCTGCTCAAAGCCAGAAGTCTAAACCTCAAGATGCATGCACTCGAGACTCTCCTCAGTATGGAGAATATTGATATCTATGCAGTAACAGAAACCTGGTTCAAGGCTCCCAAGAGCACCCCAGCACTAACAGGTTACAATTCATACCATGCGTTCCGGCCCCAAAACTCGGACCAAACCACAAAAGGAGGGGGAGTATCCATATTTATCAAAGATACCACACCTCCAGGTTAGTGGCACTGCACGAAGCATTGAAGAGCATCCATGTGCAACTAACAGTGGGCAAAACTGCCTTTCAGTTTGTAGCCTGCTACAGACCACCCTCCCAAACACAGGAACCTCACTCGGCTTTCCTGAGAGCACTGGAGAATATGAAGGTCCCTCCAAACACCATTATATTGGGTGACTTCAACTACCCAGACATTGATTGGGGAAACTACTCAAGCCCAAACACCCTTGCCCTTACGGTTCCTAGAATTTATAAACTCAAATGCTATGGAACAACTGGTCGCCACTCCCACAAGAGGGGAAAACATATTGGATCTGGTCATCACCAACATGGGGTCTTTGTTCCACACCAGAGGTATAACCCTCATTGGTAAGATCAGACCATAAACAAATCTCACTGGGCATCCTTATTCCGTCCCCGCCCCTAGCCAAGGAAACCACGGTGAAGAACTTCTCAAAAGCAAACTTCACACTTCTGAAAACCGAGGTGGAATCCTTCAAAGCCCCCGGGCCAGTGGAAAATACAGCCGAAAATGCAGAATCCTTTACAAAAGCATTCTGTGGACACCTACAGGAATGCATGGAGCATGCTATCACAAATAAAACCAAGACTCATGCCTCCAAAGGCAGGAGACCTGTCTGGTGGACCCCGGCCATAAATAAGCTATACAACCGAAGGAGAAAGTTACTACATAATAGAGCAAAATCCCATAAAGGGAAGGCGTCTCTGATCAGTACTAGCAAGAAACTACAATCCCTCATAAAATCATCTACGGCCAGCTTCGAAAGAAATATTGCACAAGAAACTAAAGATAATCACAAGGCCTTCTTTAGTTATGTCAGAAACCTGGGAGGTAACTCCCAAATGTGCTCTGAGTTATTGCAAAATGACAGAAAATACACTGAACCCACAGACATTGCCAAGATCCTGGCCAAAAGGTTCAGTGCAAACTCCACAAAGGTGGTGCCACAACAAACCCTGGAAACTATCGCCCTATAAGCCTGAATAGCCTGGTCTGCAAAGCTATGTAGCGTATCATCATGGAAATCATAAACAAAGACATTGGGAACCTCCAGACACTGGATCCTACCCAATTCGGCTTGGTTAAGGGCAGATCTTGCCTCTTGAACCTGGTTGACTTCTTTGAAACAGTTACCAAAGCCATAGATGAAGGGAAGGTAGTCCATACAGCCTACCTGGACCTCGCAAAAGCCTTTGACACAATACCACACACGGGCATCATAAATGAGCTCACCAGCTTAAATATCAACCCCTATGTCACGAGATGGGTTGCAAACTGGCTCAGGGATAGAACCCACATGGTCAGAATAGCAGGTGCCATGTCAGACTCTAAACCAGTTACAAGTGGCGTCCCACAAGGCTCAGTCCTGGGGCCTCTCTTGTTCGGTATATATTTCTCCGAGGTACAGGCTAACACGGGTGCACTGTGGCTGACAAAGTTTGCAGATGACTGCAAACTGGGTGCCATAATAGACTCTCCGGCTGACGCAAGCATCCTCCAAAAGGGACTCACAGAGACGGATAACTGGTGCCAGAGCCATGGCCTAAAGCTAAATGCCAAAAAGTGCATGGTCATCCCCTTTGGGAAAAACAAAGTGTCCACGAATTACCACATAGGTGGTAATCCATTAAGTATGGAAGAAGTAATTAGGGACTTGGGGACCCAACTTGATAGCAATCTCTCCTTTGAAAATCCCGTTGCTAAAGTGGTTAAAAAGACCTTCTGTATAGCCCACCTTATCACGAAAGGGTTCACATCTAGATCAAGAGAGGTCATTGTGCCCCTCTACTTATCAGGCCCATAATTTAATACATTGCTGCATTTGGGATGTACCTTACCCGACACCTGCAGCAACTGGAAAGACCCCAAAAGTATCTCACCAAGAAGATCAAGGGGCTCAAGCAGATGCCTTATGCAGTTCGGCTAAAAAAACTCCAGCTCTACTCAGTTGCATACCGCCTACTCGGAGGCGATCTGTGTCTGACGTATAAGGCCATGTCCAACCCAGAATTAATGGACATGCTTCACCTCAGGAAAATCCAAATCCCTTAGAGCTACACGCTCCAGGGACTTGAACCTCAGCACAGAAATAAATAGGACATGCTGGAGGGACAGATTCGTATCCCAGAGGCTCCCCTCACTCTGGAACAAAATCCCAATACATGTTAGGCAGAGTCCCTCACTGAACCTCTTCAAGAGAGGTCTTGACGAATGGATGGGAGATCGTAAGTTTACCCCTGAGATCTCTTCTGTGTCCCTGCTTGACAGAGGTACAGTAAACTAACCTTAAAAGGGCTACCTTCTGTGACCTACTGTACAGAGGCACAGTCAACTAATCTAAAAGGGTAGCGAAAGCCAAACACACTCTGGCTAGGCTTATAAATGCCCTAGGGCAGATAGCCTAGTATTAACCTATGAACCTAATAGGCTCACAACCTACCTACATCACAGAAAGTTTGCTGTCTCTGCATGAACTCCTCCTGCTCATCTATGCCCTTTTTCCTTACTGTAAAGGCCTGCATGATTAGATGAAGTGCACTTTAGCTTGCTGACATTTATGGTAAGTGTACACAACTGTACTTTTGTCTCTCCCTTACTTCCATGACAGCACATACAATCCTCTGGTGATCACTTGCTCACCTAACCAGTGTTGCAGTAGGGGGAGAGTTTGATTTTCATTACAGGGATATTTACAGCATGCTCAAATCACCCTTGATTCCATTTTGAAATGCATGTTAAATATGAACAAACCTTGCTTAACAAACAAATATACTTGCAGAGCATTTCTGCAAACTGAAGCGAGAAATGTACATTCAGGAAACTTAAGTACCAAAGCAATAGCAAAGAATGTATAAAATATATACACCATCATGCTAATACCACCTGCAGTTCACTCCTCTCTCACCATTTCAATGTGTTCTAGACCTGCAAAACACACACACACCACACCACACCACATCCACACCACACACACTCTGGTCTGTACCTGGCAAAGGTGCTTGGTTTGGAGTCTAAAAGTTTGTACAAACTGCAGCCCTCAGTATTTTTGCAAAGAATGTGACATTGACAAAAGACATAACATGAGACAATTGGGACATAAATGTGAATAAATATTAAACTTTTATTATCAGGTCTGACTTGGAATGACTATGACCAAGGGCAAGCAAATCATAAAGGTAGACATACCATACCCAACAGGGGCATTTTTGAAACAAGAAGTCGTAATATCCTCCTTGAAAATCCAAATATCACACGCAGAAAGATCAACTTAGTTATAGAAGTAAAGAAGTTGTAGACATAACTAGTATGGCTGCAGTGATGCACACGAATGTTCTTTGTCCCCATTTGCCACTATGTAATAACAGTCAGTGTAAAACATTAAAAGAGTACATTGCAACCTCACACCTCATCTTCTTTGCTCAAGGTAGGAAACCGTGCTAAAAGCAGTGACGAACTTTTATTCACAAATCATTAAAAGTTATAGAACTTACATTGCATCAGCCTACATTTTCCAAACAATCAGCACAAGTTGCTGTATGCAGTAAACCACTTTCTCAGAAGCTGGGATGTTTTGCTGTAAATTCATAGGCAGGTACTAGGCTATCGGCCCAAGGACCTACGTAAGCCTAGCCAACAAGGTTCCCTCGCTTATGCCACCCAAGAAAGTTAATTTTCCTGTGCCGTTGTCAAGCAGAGAGACAGAAGTTATCCCCGGGGTGTATTTCCTATTTCCCATCCACTCAAGATTTTTCTAGTGCTAATGAAGAACTTTGCTTGACATAGATGGGTAGCCTGTTCCAGGGTATGGGAAGTCTCTGGGACAGGAATCTTTCTCTCCAGCATGTCCTGTTTATTGTGGTGACAAGGTTTAGTTCCCTAGACCGTGTAGCTCGGAGGGATTGGGATTTCTTTAGGTGTAGCATGTCCAGTAGCTCTGGATTTGACATAACTTTGTATGTTAGGCAGAGATCACCTCGGAATAGGCGATATGTTAAAGCTGGAGTTTTTTGAGACGTCCGTGTAAGGCATTTGTTTGAGGCCAGTAATCCTCTTTGTGAGGTACTTCTGTGGCCTTTCCAGCTGCTGCAGATGTCTTCTGAGGTACATTCCAAAAGGAGCGTTGTACTCTATAATGGATCTAATGAGTGTCGAGTAGAAGGGAACAATGACCTCTTTTTTTCCTGGATGAGAACTCTTTTATGATGTGTGCCACGTAGAAGGACTTACTGACTACTGTGGCAATGTGACTATCAAAGGAGAGACTACTGTCCACCTGTGTCCCAAGGTCTCTTATCACACATTCGGTGTTAAGTAGATTGCTGCCTACGTGGTAGTTCATGGGTACAGAGTTTTTACCAAAGGGGATGACAATGCACTTTTTGGCATTGAGCTTGAGGCCATGGCTCTGACACCAGGCATCTGTCTCAGTGAGGCCCTTCTGTAGGATGTCTACATCATTTGGGGACTTGACTATGGCTCCTAGTTTGCAGTCATCTGCGAACTACATTAGCTAGAGGCCTTCTGGGTTAGCCTGTACTTCAGAGAAGTAGATACCAAACAGGAGAGGTCCCTGGTCTGAACCCTGTGGTACTCCATTTGTCACTGGTTTGAGGTCAGATTTGGAGTCTGCAACTTTTACAGCGATGGTTCTGTCAGTGAACCAGTTGGCAACCCATCTTGTGATGTAGGGATTTATACCTAGTTTAGTGAATTTAGCTATAATTCCAGAATGGGGGATGGTGTTGAAAGCCTTGGCGAGGTCAAGATAGGCTGTGTGAACCACCCTACCCTCATTTATGGCATTGGTGACTGCCTCAAAGAAGTCGATCAGGTTCAGGAGGCATGATTTGCCTTTCACAAACCCAAACTGGGTTCGATCCAGAGTTTGGAGGTTACCAATGTCTTTGTTTATGAGTTCCATGATGATACATTCCAAGGCCTTGCAGACCAGGCCCGTCAGGCTAATAGGGTGATAGTTCCCGGGATCAGTGGTGGCTCCCCATTTGTGGAGTGGGATAACTGTTGCTGTGCGCTATTAATTGGGCACAAAACCTGATGCAAGGCTATTACTGAACATGGTGCTTAGGTGGTGAGCCAGTTCTTTCTGAAGTTCGTGTAAAATGCAGCAAAATTAAACATTTTGCTTCTGCTAGTGTTTTCCAAACAAAAATCAGCATGAACCCCTGCACGCATTACCCTACATTTTCTGGACAACAAGTTTTCACATTCAGTAATAGCATTTAGTGAAAACACAAGTCACATAAAAAGTAACTGCAGCACTTTGTATGAACCTACATTTTCTTCATGACAGTTTGGGCAGCTAGTGTGGCACTTCTGAAAAGCCCGTAATTAATTTAATAGGTCAGTAAATAGAACAAGTTTTGCATCAGGATGTAGTAGGTAAGCAATAGTCAGCATAAGGCAGTACTACCTACATTGCAATTATTGCACATCCTACAGCAGCTTATATTCCTGGTCATTAAAATGATATTTGTGACGAGACTAATTCATTTAAAGTTAACATAATAGGTTTGCCTCAACCTACAGTTTCTTCACAATTGTGCATGTTACTACTCTTGTGCCATATTGAAGCACCCATAATTCATATACAAACTTAAGTACAAACCACTCTACTTGACCAGCACTGAGACTGCAGTGCATTTACTAACTGTACTGTAATTCCCTTGGAAAGTTACTGGAACATGAATATTAATGTTAACCTATATTTGCTACACAGTAAGCTGTTGGTGTATATCTTTAAAGAAACTGCATAGAGCTCAAAGTTAAAACCACAGTCCACAGTATTTACTTATTCAGTGTCGAGCTACCCTGATAATCATGTTATATATAAAATCTGCAGAAACCATTGGTAAACTGAAGTATACTAGAAAATGGCAGTATTCAACTATAGCTATTAAAATAAAAAATAAACATGCTGTTTTAGCACCAGATTTTCCAACCTCTCCCCATCTTCTCCCAGCTAAATCTGTTAACTCAACCAATCAAGTGCAAGCCAGAGCAGAATCAGGAAGAAATCCAGAATTAAACACATTTTTAATGTGATTTAATAAGCATTTGCTAAAGCAAAAGAAGTCTATAACTTGTCATTATTAAATGACATGCACCACCCTTTCTAAAAAAGGCACCATATGTAACTCTCAACAAATCGCGGGGGAATCAAGATATAGGAATAATCAGAGAAACTTGAAATATGTTTAATATTAACTTTAGACGTCGACAGAATAAGGGAATGGGAATTGGTAAACATTTTCAGAAACAAGTTTATAACCAGATGATGATCTTCGTGTTTCACTGTTGCAGTCATCACACTTGGGTTATCTGCCTGCAGGTAGTCCTCAGTCGGCCCGAATACCAGAGTCTTAGTATTTCTGCATCGGATGCTGTAGCTTCTTCCATGACATCAGGTCGTCAGGGGTGTAAAAACAGGCAGCCGACGCCATTACATCAGTCTTTCTTTCCGAGGAGGAGCCCGAAGCAGAAGCAATTTGCAAGTCGGCCACTACCTGAAATTTTCGTTTTCGATTTGATAATCCTGAAGTCTTCTAAAGCCAAGTACCCCGTTGGGGATCCTTTTTTCTTGCTTTAACTGATGTCAGAAAAAGATAACAATTGTCTTGCCTGTGGAAAGCAAATACCTCAGAGATTTTCATTCTTAGTGCATCACCTGTTTAGGCCCAGACCACGACATCCCTCACTGTCGGTTTTGTGCCTTGTTTAATGTCCAAACCATTTGTCGTAGGGCTGTCTTAGTCTATAAATTAATTCGTTCTCAATCTCCGTGTTCCAAAATGGCTTTGGTAAGCCATCCGACAAAACTCAAGGATAAAGACAGAGACAGATTGCATAGGCCCAAAACCGTCGACGACGCTTCCTTTAAGCTAGTCGCCAGTCCGCCGGTACTCGGTGAGGTGCCTTTGCAGCCCCTGATGCTCGCTTCTGTGGATTCGCAGGCCTCTGCTGAGACCCATTCGGAGTCTGGTATGCTGCGAGATGCTTCTTCGACTATGGAACCAGCGGATGGTTTTGTTGTCGGTGTGCAGGCACCGGCTTCTGAGGGTGTTTTTCATCCAACAGATGTTCGAGTCAGACAGACGACTGTTTTAGCCAAAACTACCGAGTTTCTTAGGCCCAGAGTACGCACTACACCTAGAAAACTGACAAACAAAGCCCATGCTCAGGCACCCATGCTACAATAACAAATGCTTAGAATGCCTGAAGACCTTATTATGCTAATTAGGGGAAGCCAGCCTTTCCCTGCTAAGAGATAAATAATTCAGTTGCCTTCAGATTCTACAGACCAGGCGTCTGATTATCAGGACATGCCTTGATCAGCCTATGAGGATTCGGATGCAGAGGAATCCATTTTCTCGGCCTCCCAGCCAGAGGATTTTTCTTTTGGTGAAACCTTGCATACTTTAAGAGAGCATTTCCATTGGGAATGCCAAGACTATCCTCGGTCCAAAAAGGGACTCAGAGAATTTTTAGAGTTGACTCAGCACAGGCCTTTAGCTATACCCAGTCCTGGATATTGTGGATGACGTTTTCATGGAATCCAATCTTACTCCTGACCCTTTTCCTCTGGCCCCTAGGAAACCTGACGGGTACTACAGAGTGCCTGATTCCCACAAGTTTCTTTTCAAGAATCCTATTGCTGATCCAGAGATCATTTCCCAGGGACCTAAAGGTATTAAGGCTACTGCAGCCAAAAATCCTACCCCTTCGGACAGGGATTCCTGAGCTTTAGACAGATGGAGTAAGAAGGTATATACTTCTGCAACTCTTATATCAGGGCATTGAATTGCCAGTTTCATATGCTGAAGTGCCAGCAACATATTATGGAACTAATTAAACAAAAATGGTACTATTTTCAGATTGTGCAGAAAATAAAGATTTGCAAAGAGCTTATGGATTCTGCAAAACAAGTTAGTAAGCATACTTTGCAGTGTGGTTTTGATGCCCTAGAAATATCCTGCAGGGGTGCAGTCACTGGTTCTGTACTGAGAAGTTATGCTTTGCTGAAGGAGCAGACCTTGCCAGATCATGTCAAATCCAAATTACTAGACGCTCCTTTAAATAAGGACTGTTTGTTTGGCACCAAAGCAGTAGTAGTTGTTAAAAAGATGGAAGAAAAAGCTAAAACTATGTAAACTGTTAAAGAATTCTTACAAGTGCATCCACCTAGATTCAGTAGGCATTGCCCTTCAAAACACTGGTCCTTTCCAGGCCTTCCCAAACAAGATCCAGGGGAAACAGGCCACCCAGACTACAGTCTGAGTATGCAGAGATCTAAGCATTGGAGTTCCCCCACCCCCTAAAACAAATTGTGGTAAGCTACCTCCCTATGAAAAAAGGTCACAATGACCTCTCAACTCTACTTCCCAGCCCTGCCCAATTGCATGTGCCCCTAGGAGGAAAACTTTCCCTTCATGCAAAAAACTGGATGTCCATCACTCAGGACCGATAGGTCCTCAGCATTGTATCCCACGGGTACAAATTTTATTTCCATTCACTGCCAACCCCAAGCAGGTTTCCAGACCTTCCTCCAAACCAGTGGGAAAAGGCTCACAACCAAGTACTTTCCCTGTTCAGTATCAGAGCTGTTCAGCCTGTTCTAATAGAACAAAGGGGTCAGGGCTTCTACTCCAGACTATTATTGGTACCCAGGAAGGAAGGCTCTTGGCACGCAGTCCTGCATCTTTCAATTCTCAGCACCTTCCTGGTGGTCCCAAAATTCAAGATGCATACCCTGCAACAGCTTCTCTTTATGCTAGCCAAGGATGACTGGTTAGTCATCCTAGCCTTAAAAGAAGCTTATCTGCACATCCCCGTAAAGGAGTCTTGCAGGAAATGTCTAAGTTTCAGGGCAGGATCTATGCATTATCTGTTCTCTGCACTTCCCTTTGGCTTATCTACTGCTCCCAGGGTATTCACAAAATGCCTGGCTCCAGCCATTGCATATTGCAGGCAGAGAAGTAGCTAAATTTACCCTACTTGGACAACTGCCTGATTCAGGCGGACAGTCAGGAATTGCTGCTTCAGCACCTGGAATTTGTAAAAAGCCATCTTACTTCATTGGGTACACCATCAGTGAAAAGAAATCACAACTGGTACCCAGTCAAAAGATTGTATTCTGGGGAGCAAGCTTGAACACAACTTCCCAGATGGCATTTCTCACTTCAGAAAAACAAGTCTGTCTGACCAATTACTTCAAACAAATGGCCACCAGAACCCAGCTATCTGCAAGAAAAATACTGCAAGCCCTAGTGTTCATGGCCTCATGTATTCTGCTCATTCCATATGCAAGACTGCATATGAGGAAACTTCAGTGGTACTTAAAAAGTCTTTGGTGCCAGCATTCTCAGGACCTGGAAACAGTCATTCCTATCATACCTTGTCTAAGGGCAGAGTGTCTTTGGTGGGCAGAAGCATGCAACCACAACAAGGGACTGCATTTTTACTCAACCTCACGCCACCCTAATCCTGACCACAGACCCATCAGACTATGCATGGGCAGCTCGCATGATGGAAAAGTACATTCAGGGTCACTGGAGCCCGAGGCAAATTCTCCTGCATGTCAATCAAAAAGAGATGCTAGCTGTACAGAATGCTCTAACAGCTTTCTGATACCTAATCCTTCCAGGAAAGCTACTGATAAAAGCAGACCACACCACAGTTATGTGGTACATAAGCAAGGGGGAACCCATTCCTACCCACTCTGCAGGTTAGCCATGGCCCTGTGGAACACAGGCTTGGACATCCAAGTCCATCTACAAGCTCGATTCCTGCCAGGCAAACAAAATTCACTGGCAGACGACTTAAGAAGAAATCTCCTAGACCCACACAAGTGGAAATTGGAGCCCAGCACCTTCAAAGTTCTGATCCAGAGGTGGATCTCTGCCTTCCCCGACAAATATCAGTTAAGTAAATTCTGCACCAGGAACCCTCACAGCAGGGCCTGCAAGGTGGATGCCCTATCCTTTCAATGGGAAAACCTTTCAGTCTATGCCCCCCCCCCCCCGCCCCTTCTCTCAGGAGTACTACTCAAGATAAAACTAGACAGACCAAGGACAATTCTGGTTGCCCCGGAATGGCCATGCCAGCACTGGTACCCACTCCTGCGCAGCCTGCCAACAGTGCCACCCGGCACCTACTCCACACTCCTTCCCTGCTGTCACAGCAGGAGGGACAGAGTTTGAATCCACAATGGCAAACCCTAAATCTTGTAGCTTGGCTTATTCCTTGAATACTCCTCCAGCAACCGTAAGCAAACAAGTGCTGGATGTCATTCTTGAAGCCAGAAGGCGTAGTACTATGAAATTTTGTGCTGAAAAGTGGAAAAGATATTGTTCTTGGATTCAGTCTAAAGGAAAGGACACAGGAGTGCCCTCCTTGCCTCTAATCCTGGATTTACCTAGCAGAGCTACACCACAGAGGCCTATCCTTCTCCACTCCATTAAGATTCATGCCTCTGCCATGTCAGCTCATTACAATACTGAGCCACCTCTATTTTGTCACCCTCTCATCAAGCAGTTCCTGAGAGGGGCTGACAACTTAAGGCCCCCAAAGAGAGCATCCACCCCTGCTTGGGACCTTAACTTTGTACTGGAAAAGCTCATGCTTCTCCCTTTTGAACCTGCTGCTTCAGCAGAGTTAAAATTCTGCTCTTGGAAAGCAGCCTTGCTTCTAGCCATCACTTCATCTAGAATAGTGCGAGTTACAGGCACTGACGGCTGTGGAACCCTTTATTATTTTCCATGCTGGCAGGGTTTCCCTCGTGACTATAACCCTTCCTTTATGCCTAAGGTGGTGCCCAGTGTAGCTCTAAACCAATCCATCCATTTGCCAACCTTCTTCCCTAAACCCCAGAATAAAGGGGAAAGGATCCTACACACTTTGGATGTGCACAGACAGCTCAGGTTCTACCTTGATAGGACTAAGCCTTTCAGAAAATCTGACCAGCTGCTAGACAGCTTTGCAATTGGGGCAGAGGACAAGGCTATTTCAAAACAAACCATTTCCAATTGGATAGCACACTAGATCCATTTCTGCTACAAGCACCATGGAAAACCAACTCCTCAGGGGGTCAGAACACATTCCACTATGGCTACTTCTACCTCTTCAGCATTTCTCAGGGGAGTCCCTACCAGGGACATTCTGGAAGCTGGAACCTGGAGTTCTGTACACACCTTCACGAAGCATTACCACTTAACTATCTTTTCCAAATGCAGGGCAGGATTTGCTACAGCAGTCTTGCAAGACCTACTAGCCAGCCCTAACTCTTCTTGACTGCCTCCACCCTTCCTCAACTTTGTGAATCAACCCAAGTGTGATGACTGCAAAAGTGAAACATGAAGAACATAGTACAGTTGTGTACAGTTACCATAAATGTAGATGTTTGAGTTTGTATTCACTGTTGCAGTCCTGGTTTCCCTTCCTCCCTCCAGCCCCCTGGTTTTCTATTTCTCTTTATCTCTCCTCTCTATGGCTATTCCTAATGGTATTGGTATTTACTTTTTACTGGTGTTTTTTTCCCCAGCATATACTGGCTCCCAATTTGGGGGGCTCCTGACATTTGGGGCAAGAAAAAGTGATGTTATGGCGTTTGGCTGCCTGTTATACCCCTGATAACCTGACATCATGGAAGAAGCGACAGCATCCGATGCAGAAATATTAAGACTCTGGCATTCGGGCCGACTGAGGGCTACCTGCAGGCAGATAACCCAAGTGTGATGACTGCAATAGTGAATACACTCTAACATCTACATTTATGGTAAGTGTACACAACTGTACTTTGTGTTTCACTGTTGCAGTCATCACATTTGGGTTATCCCTGCCAGGGTAACCCTCATTCGGCCCGAATACCAGAGGCTTAGTATTTCTGCATCGGTTGCCGTCGCTCCAGGACTGACGTCAGGTCGTCAGTCTTATAAATTAAGGCAGCCGACACCATTACATCAGTCTTTCTTGCCGAGGAACCTGAAGCGGAAGCAGTTTGCATGAGTGCCAGTCTGCCGCTACCTGAGTTTTTCATTTGTGAAATTGAATTTGAAGTCTTCTAAACCTAAGTACCCCTTTGGGAATCCTTTTTTTTTTTTGCTCTAACTGATGTCAGAAAAAGTTAACAATTGTCTTGCCCGTGGAAAGCAAGTACCACATTGAGATTTTCATTCCTACTGCATCACTTGCTTAGGCCAAGACCATGACGTCCCCTGCTGTCGCTTTTGTGCTCTGTTCAACGCCAGAACTGTACGTCGGTCCCTTATTGTAGCTATATAATTTTCGCTCTTAGTCCTCGAATTCTGATATGGCTGCAGTAAGCCATCCGACAGCAGATCTTCCAAAAAAATAAAGATAAAGACAGAGACATCACAGGTCCAAAACTGCCGACAACACGTCCGTTAAGCTATTCGTCAGTTCTCCAGTCCTCAGTGAGGTGCTTTTGCAGCCCCTGATGCCTGCTTCTGTAGATTCGCAGACCGCTACCGAGACCCTTTCGGAGTCCGGTATGGCGCGGGACTCTTCATTGACTAAGGATCCTGCAGATGTCTCTACCTTGGAAGGGTCTGTAGCCGCTGAGCAGGCACCGGCTTCTGAGGAAGTACTTCGCACTACCGATTCTCAACACAAACCGACGACTGTTCTTTCGAAAACTAGAGTTTCTAAGGCCCAAGGTACGAACCACACCCAAGAAACTGATGACCCAATCTCAGGCAACTGTTTCCTTGCCTCCATCTCAGATGTTTAAAATGGCAGAAGACCTTATAATGCTTATCAGGGGATGCCAGCCTACCCCTTCCAAAAGAAAGAGATTTGTCCCTAGTAGTTTTACCTGAACAGGAGTCCGATGACTCTGATGCATCTGATTATGAAGATATGCAACCCCTCTCAGCTTATGAGGATTCTGATGCAGAGGAAACCATCCCTTCAGCCTCTCCACCCGAGGACTTTTCCTTTGGAGAAACCCTGCATACCTTAAGGAAACATTTCCAATGGGAATGTCTGGTCTATCCTCAGTTAGAAAGAGACTCAGGGAATTCCTAGATCTTCCACAGCACCGACCTCTGGCCATTCCTCCTGTCCTCAATGTTGTGGATGATGTTTTTATGGAATCCAGTTTGACTCCTGACACCCTCCCTCCTGCTCCCAGGAAACCAGATGGGTATTATAGAGTCCCTGACTCTCACAACTTTCTATTCACATGGAACTCCTCAAACAAAAAATATCTTCCTTTCCTGCTTGTGCAGAAAATACTACAGAGTGCCTGATTCCCACAAGTTTCTTTTCAAGAATCCTATTGCTGATCCAGAGATCATTTCCCAGGGACCTAAAGGTATTAAGGCTACTGCAGCCAAAAATCCTACCCCTTCGGACAGGGATTCCTGAGCTTTAGACAGATGGAGTAACAAGAGTTAACGCATTCTGCAAGTCAAGTAACTAAGCACACCTTACAATGTGGTTTTGATCCCCTAGAAGCATCTTGCAGGGCAGCATTCACTGGTTCTGTCCTTAGAAGGCATGCTTGGCTAAAGGAACAGCCCTTGCCAGACCATGTCAAATCCAAATTATTGGACTCACCACTGCACAAAGACCACTTATTTGGCACCAAGACAGAGGAGGTTTTAAAAAAGATGGAAGAAAAAGCTAAATCTATGCAGACAGTTAAATACTTGTTGTGGGTCTAGCCACCGAGGTTCAGTTGGCATTGCCTCTCCAAGCACTGGTTCTTTCCTGCCCCCTCCAGGTCAGCTCAGACCCCGGGGAAGCAGGCACCCCAGACAATGCAGAAATCTTAAGCAGTGGAGTTCCTCCTCTTCAAAACCAGGGAGTGCTAAGCCACCCCATCATAGTAAGAACTCACAATGACTTCATGCTTCCACCCCCTCCCTCTGCCCACCAGCTCTTGCCCCTAGGAGGAAAGCTCTCCTTCCAACCAAGCACCTGGGCCACCATTACAAACGACCGCTAGGTCCTCAACATAGTGTCCCAGGGATACAAATTTTATTTCCATACTCTACCAACCCCAAAAATGGTTCCCAGACCTTCCCCCAAACCAATGGGCAGAGGCCAAAGAGCAAGTTCTTTACCTGTTCTCGGTGAGGGTAATTGTGCATGTTCCTGCAGAACAGATAGGCCAAGGTTTCTACTCCAGACTCTTCCTGGTACCCAGAAAAGAGGGCACCTGGCGCCACGTCCTCTATCTATTCATCCTAAACACATTCCTGATGATATCAAAATGCTCACCCTTCAGCAACTTCTACCTATGCTCTCCAAGGATGCTTGGTTAGCCACCCTAGACCTAAAAGAGGCCTACCTACACATCCCAATCAGGGAATCTTGTTGGAAATATCTCCGTTTTAGCGTGGGATTACTCCACTTTCAGTTCTCTGAGCTTCCCTTTGGCTTATCCACTGCTCCCAGAGTTTTCACAAAATGCCTGGCTCCCGCCATTGCTTTTTGCAGACAAAGAAATATTTAAATTTACCAATACTTAGTTGACTGCCTGATTCAGGCAGTCAGGAAAGGCTGCTAAAGCTCCTGCCCTTTGTGAAGACCTACTGACCTCCCTGGGGTATACTGTCAACAAAAAGAAATCCAAACTAGTACCCACACAAAAAATTGTATTCCTGGGAGCAAGCCTGGACACGGCATCCCAGATGGCATTCCTTACACCAGAAAAATAAACCTACCTGACAAACCTACAAGCTCTGGGGTTCATGGCTTCTTGCATTCTACTTATTCCATATGCCAGACAGCATATGAGGAAGCTACAGTGGTACCTAAAAAGCCTTTGGTGTCAACATTCCCAAGATCTGGAAACTCTTATACCAATGATGCCTTGCTTAAGAAAGATTCCCTTTGGTGGGCAGCAGCATGTAACCACAACAAGGGACTACCCTTCTCACAGCCCCATGCCGCCCAGACCCTCACCACAAATGCATTAGACTATGCCTGGGGTGCACACCTGGACGGCAGGTGCATTCATCGCCAATGGATCCCAAACCAAATATATCTGCACATCATCCAAAAAGAGATGCTAGCTGCTCAGCAAGCTCTGATAGCCTTTAGACCCCTATTCTCCCCAGGGCCTCTACTGATCAAAACAGACAACACCAGTGTGATGTGGTGTATCATCAAGCAGGGAGGGATTCACTCGTACCATCTGTGCAGGCTCGCCATGACCCTTAGGCACACAGCTTCAGCCATGCAACTACCCCTGCTAGCACAATTCCTGCCAGGCTCTCTAAACTCTCTGGCAGACATCATAAGCAGAAATCTTTTGGACCCACACGAGTGGCAGCTAGACCAAAGAACCTTCACTCTTGTAACCCAGAAATGGGGCACCCCAAAGGTCAGCCTTTCTGCTTCCCACTCCAACCATCAGCTCATCAAATTCTGCACCAGGGAACCTCACAGCAAGGCCTGGAAAGTGGATGCTCTCTCCTTCCAGTGGGTCAACCTCTCGGTCTATGCATTCCCCCCTCTACCGCTCATTACAAGGGTACTGCTCAAAATAAGGGAAGAAAAACAGAGGACAATCCTGATTTCCTCAGACTGGTCACACCAGCACTGGTACCCTCTGCTGCGAAGCCTGTCACCGCTACCATTGCATCTCCCTCAGATCCTAACATTCCTGACCCCAGAGAAATGGAGAATTCATGCATCCCCAATTGCAGACCCCCAATCTGCCAGCCTGGCTTATTCACTGACCACTGCACAAACTGCCAGTCTAAGCAAACAAGTTCTGTATGTTATACGTGAGGCCAGACGCCCTAGCACTAGAAAGTCTTATGCTGACAAGTGGAAAAGGTTTTGCACCTGGATCCAAGCTAAGGACGCCGAACTGCACACCCCTCCCTACCTCTCATCCTGATTACCTGGCTGACATACTACACAGGGGCCTATCCTTCTCTTCCATTAAAATTCATGCCTCTGCCATCTCTGCTCATTTCAGCACAGAGCCGCCTCTTTTCCCCCACCCCCTCATCAAACCATTCTTAAGAGGGGCTAACGACTTGAGGCCACCCAGAAGAGCATCTACCCCAGCTTGGGACCTTAACTTTGTTTTGGAAGAACTCACTATGCCCCCATTTGAACCAGTTGCTTCAGCAGAGTTAAAGTTCCTCTCTTGGAAGACAGCCTTGCTTCTGGCCATCACTTCAGCTAGAAGAGTATCCGAGCTACAAGTACTAATGGCTGTAGAGCCCCTGATCATTTTTCATGCTGACAGGGTCTCCCTCAGGACTAACCCATCCATCATGCCAAAAGTGGTGTCCAGTGTGGCTCTCAACCAATCCATTCATTTGCCAACCTTTTCCCCTAACCCATAAAACAAGGGGGAAAGACTTCTGCACTCTAGATGTACACAGACAGCTCAGATTCTACCTAGACAGGACTAAATTGTTTAAGAAGAATGATAATTATTAGTCAGCTTTGCTACAGGAGCAGAGGGCAAGGCCATATCCAAACAAACCATTTCCAAATGGATAGCACACTGTATCCATTTCTGCTACTAGCAATACAGGAAACCTCCCCCCAAGGGGCTCAGGACGCATTCTACCAGAGCATCGTCCACCTCTGTAGCTTTCCTCAGGGAGGTCCACACCAGGGACATCCTGGAGGCTGCAACATGGACATCTGTTCATACCTTCACCAAGCATTACCACCTGCCTGTCTTCTCCAAATCCAGGGCAGGCTTTGCCACCGCAGTCTTGCAGGGCATCCTAGCCAGCCCCCAGTCTTCTTGACTGCCTCCACCCTTTTTTTTTTCAGCTTTGGGAATCGACCCAAATGTGATGACTGCAACAGTGAAACACGAAGGACATAGTACAGTTGTGTACACTTACCATAAATGTAGATGTTCGAGTGTATTCACTGTTGCAGTCCTGGATGTTCATCGTGCATACAGCTGCAGTCATAACAGATGGGTTCTCCTGCCGTCAGGCGGGTCCTCGGTCGGCCGAATTCCAAAGTCTAGGTCCGGCGTCGGTTGTCATCGCTTCTTCCCTGACGTCAGTGCGACAGGGGTATAAAAGAACCAGCCGACGCCATTTTCTTAAGTCTTTTTTGCCGCACGGTGCCCGAAGCAGAAGCAGTTCGCAAGTGCCGGTTGGCCAGCTCCTGAGATTACATAAAATTTGGAACCGAAGTCTTCTTAAAAGGTAAGTACCCCGTTGGGGAAACTTTTTCTTGCCTCAGACCGATGTCAGACAAAGTTAATAATTGTATTTCTTGTGGGAAGCAAATACCGCATAAGGATTTCCATTCCCTCTGTATACCTTGTTTAGGCCCAGACCACGACGTCTCGGTCTGTCGCTTTTGTGCTACATTCAACAAACGCACTATTAAGCGTCAGGCGGAGTTCGCCCAGCATTATTTTGGGAAAGCATTTAACTATACTATCTCGTCGGATACTCCGACTCCAGTTTTGTCTAAAAAACGCAAAGACAAGGACCGACACTCGAGGTCCGCTGCCTCTACCGACACCACGCCAAAGCCGACTACACGTGGTCCGGTTCTCAGCAAGGCGCCTACGCAGCCCCTGATTACCGACGACACATCTTTGGTGGTGTCTCCTGTACCTGAGGTCACAGGCTCCTCGGCCCACACCCTGACTACAGATACCGAAGTCACGCTTGGCATTGAAACACAGAATGTGGACAGGTCCACCTCCACTCAAGGTGTCTTCAGACCTTCCTTTTCTTTCTCCATCAAGGCTTTCACCAAGTCTAAAGCTACCATGCACCCTAAGAGACCACTACACAGGGCCCATCTCCAGGCCCCATGCCTAAGAAACAGATGCTTAAAATGGCTGAGGATTTAATTACTCTAATCAGAGGTTCTCAGCCACCTCCGGACAAAAGACCCAGAGTGGAGGAAGATTCCCTCTCCTCTGATCAGGGCTCCATTATTTCAGAGCACTCTGATTATCAGGAACAGTCTTACTCTCCTTTTGAAGACTCTGATACAGAGGAATCTATTCCTTCTGTATCCCCCCCCCTGAGGATTACTCATTTGGTGAAACTCTGCATACCTTAAGGGAACACTTCCACTGGGAAGGCCAGGATTATTCAGATTCCAAGAAAAGGCTCAGGGAATTTCTTTTGTTTCCCCAGCACAGGCCTCTGGCTATACCTCCTGTCCTGGACATCCTAGATGATGTTTACTCGGAGGCCTGCCTTAACCCGGACTCTCTCCCTCCAGCTCCAGTTAAGCCTGACAGGTACTACAGGGTTCCTGACTCACACCAATTTCTATACAAAAGCCATGCTGCTGACCTAGAAACCATCTCACAGGGGCCCAAGGGAGTTAAGGCCTCCATTGCCAAAAACCCATTGCCTTCCGAGAGAGATTCCAGATCCTTAGAAAGGTGGGGAAAAAGGTATATACCTCGCTACCTTATCCATGAGGGCCTTAAACTGTCAGTTTCATATGCTAAAATACCAACAGTTTCTGTTATCTCAATTGAAAAGTAAAATGTCACAACCTGAACAACCAGACATGAAGGAGTTGCAGGATTTGATGCATAGTGCAGAACAAGTGGGTAAACATACCTTACAATGTGGTTTTGATGCTCTAGAGGCCTCATGTAGAGCTGCTGTTACAGGCTCAGTCATACGTAGGCATGCTTGGCTCAAGGAACAAGCCTTGCCTGATCACGTCAAAGCTAAATTACTAGACGCCCCTCTTCAAAAGGATGTACTATTTGGGGCAAATGCTGAGGAAGTATTACGGAAAATGGAGGAAAAGGCTAAATCAATGCAAACTGTGAAAGAATTTCTGCAGGTTCAACCCCCCACGTTTTAGTAGAAATTGGCCTTCCAAAAACTGTTCCTTTCCTGCCACAGACAGACCCCAAAGAGGCAGATACAAGCGCCCGAGGGGCAGAGGACAAACACAAGGCTCGTACAGAGGCAGGCAATGGGAAGCTCCTACACAAAGAGGTGTTGAGGACAACTCGCAATCTTTCAGAAAGCAAAACCAATGACTTTCCCCTATGCATGCCAACCAGGTCTCAAATGGTAGCACCCTTAGGAGGAAAGCTGGCACTATTCTCAAAAAATTTGGCATATTGTCACAAAGGACAAATGGATCCTGAACATTATAAACAGAGGCTACAAATTCCATTTTCATACCCTTCCAAAAATGAAAGGCATGCCAAACCTGCCACACAATCAAAGGGCAGAGGCACAAAAGCAAATTTCAGATCTTATAAACATGAAAGCTATTCAAGAGGTACCTACACACGAACAAGGTCAGTGTTTTTATTCCAGGCTATTTCTGGTGCCAAGGAAGGGCAAAGATTGGAGACCTATTTTGGATCTTTCCATCCTAAACACATTCCTACTCGTACCAAAATTCAAGATGCTCACTCTACAGCAACTTCTTCCCATGCTGGGCAAGGAGTCTTGGCTGGTAACATTGGGCCTCAAGGAGGCATACCTGCATGTCCCAGTCAGACAAAATTGCAGAAGATACCTCATATTTCTTGCAGGTTCAATACATTATCAATTCTCTGCATTGCCCTTTGGTTTATCTACTGCGCCCAGAGTATTCAAGAAATGCCTGGCATCAGTTATTGCCTACTGCAGACTTCAAGGGATACAAATATACCCTTATTTGGACGACTGCCTGATCCAAGCGGACAGCAAGCACATTCTTCTGAAACATCTGGCTTATGTAATAATGTTATTAAACTCTCTATGATACACAGTCAACAAAGAGAAATCAAGACTAATACCCTCTCGGAAGATCATTTTCCTGGGTGCCAATTTGGACACAAACACCCAGATGGCCTACCTCACGCCAGAGAAGCAGGGGCAACTAATTCAATATTTCAGAACACTGGCAAATTGCACCAGGCTGACTGCAAGGAAAATCCTGCAGGCTCTGGGATTCATGGCATCTTGCATCTTACTAATCCCATGTGCAAAGCTGCATATGAGAAAACTACAATGGTACCTAAAAAACATATGGTCTCAACACAGCCACAGTTTGGAAACAATGATACCACTAATTCCATGTCTGCAAAAGGAATTTCTGTGGTGGGCTCAAGCATGCCAAACAAACACAGGTCTTCAATTCAGCAAGCCTCAAGCAATCAAGTCATCACAACAGACGCCTCGGACTACGCCTGGGGGGGTGCACATGACAGACCGGTGCATTCAGGGCAAATGGACCCAAAAAGAAAAGCAACTTCACATCAATCAAAAAGAAATGCTAGCAGTGATAAATGCTATTACAGCCTTCAAGGACCTTCTACAACCAGGTCAGCTTTTGATAAGAACAGACAACACCACAGTTATGTGGTACATAAACAAGCAGGGAGGAACACATTCTTATCCCCTAAGCAGACTGGCCATGTCACTTTGGAACATGGCCATGGACTTACAAATGGAGCTACAAGCACAGTACTTGCCAGGCAAGGAAAACACGCTGGCAGACAACCTAAGCAGGAATATGACAGATCCACACGAATGGAAGTTGCATCCAAAAGTTTTTACAGAAATAATCCAAGAATGGGGAAGGCCAGACATAGATCTCTTTGTCTCCCACAAAAATCATCAATTGACAAAATTCTGCTCAAGGATCTTCCATCCAAAGGCTTGGAGAGTGGACGCTCTCTCTCTCATTTGGACATCAGTGACAGTTTATGCCTTCCCACCTCATGACAGACCGGTGTATTCAGGGCAAATGGTCCCAAAAAGAAAAGCACCTTCACATCAATCAAAAAGAAATGCTAGCAGTAATAAATGCTATTATAGCTTTCAAGGACCTTCTACAACCAGGTCAACTATTGATAAGAACGGACAACACCACAGTTATGTGGTACATAAACAAGCAGGGAGGAACACATTCCTATCCCCTATGCAGACTGGCCATATCACTTTGGAACATGCCCATGGACTTACAAATGGAACTACAAGCACAGTACTTGCCAGGCAAGGAAAACACGCTGGCAGACAACCTAAGCAGGAATATGACAGATCCACACGAATGGATGTTGCATCCAAAAGTTTAACAGAAATAATACAAGAATGGGGAAGGCCAGACATAGATCTCTTTGCCTCCCACAAAAATCATCAATTGACAAAATTCTGCTAGAGGACCTTCCACTCAAAGGCCTGGAGAGTGGACGTTCTCTCTTTCAGCTGGACATCAATGACAGTTTATGCCTTCCCGCCTCTTCCTCTGCTGCCCAAAGTCCTATTGAAGACCAGAGCAGACAGACCAAAGATGATCCTCATTGCTCCGGACTGGCCAAGGCAACACTGGTACCCACTACTAAGGAGCCTGACGCATTCCCCACCATGGACCCTGCCTCTAATGCCTCTTCTTCTGACTCAGCACAGCTTCAAAACTCTTCACAGTCAGCTGAAGACACTCAATCTAGCCGCATGGAAGATTCCTTAGCATCACAGCAGGCCCTGCTCTCCAAGGAGGTGCAGGATGTCATTTTGGAGGCCAGAAGGCCATCAACTAGAAAAGCTTACTCTGTAAAATGGAAACGTTTTTGTGTTTGGAATGAGAAAAAGGGCCATTGCCCTGGAAAACTGAATTTACCTCAAATACTACAATATTTGGCCGAACTGCTAAGCAGAGGACTTTCGTTCTCCTCCATCAAAATCCATGCCTCAGCCATTTCTGCAGAATACAACACTGATCCACCTTTATTCTCTCACCCTCTATTAAGACAGTTCCTCAGAGGGGCTAAGAATCTAAGACCTCCAAGAAAACAGCCAATACCTGCTTGGGATCTTAATTTCATTCTGGAAAAACTGACGTTGCCCCCTTTTGAACCAGCTGCCTCATCAGATTTACAATATTTGTCCTGGAAAACAGCTTTCCTTCTGGCTATCACTTCAGCTCGTAGAGTTTCAGAACTACAGGCTCTTATGGCTGTCCAGCCTTTCATCATCTTCCATCAGGACAGAGTTTCATTACGTACCAACCCGTCCTTTATGCCTAAAGTGGTATCCAGGGTAGCTTTAAATCAGGCCATACATTTACCTACTTTTTATCCTAATCCTCAAAACAAAGGGGAGAGATTACTGCATTCCTTGGACATCCACAGACAACAGCATTATTATTTGGACAGAACAAAGCCTTTCAGAAAATCTGAACAGCTTTTTGTGGCCTATGCGGTAGGAGCTCAAGGAAAGTCAATATCCAAACAGACAATCTCAAAATGGATTGCCCATTGCATAGCTTTTGCTATTCCTTTCATGGCAAAACTGTACCTACAGGCATTAGAACTCATTCCACCAGGGCCACAGCCACCTCTGCAGCCTTCCTCAGAGGAGTTCCTACCAAGGATATTTTAGAAGCAGCCACTTGGAGTTCTGTGCATACCTTCTCTAAGCACTACAACCTACCATTATACTCCAAATCTAGAGCAGGCTTTGCCACTGCAGTCTTGCAGGGCATTTTGGCTCCTCCTAGCTCTACCTAGTGCCTACCACCCCTTTCTTAGCTTTGGGATTCTACCCATCTGTTATGACTGCAGCTGTATGCACGATGAACATAGTACAGTTTTGTACCTACCATAAATGTAGATGTTCGAGTGCTAATACAGCTGCAGTCCAGGTTTCCCTCCCACCTTCCCCTCTAGGGGTATTCTTTTATGGTGTGTTTGCTTGCAACTACTGTTTTTTGATTATATTGCATTATTACATTATTTTATGTATTGCCTTCCTTCTGGGGGCACCTGACATCTGGGGCAAGAAAGACTGAAGAAAATGGTGTCTGTTGGTTCTTTTATACCCCTGTCGCACTGACGTCAGGGAAGAAGCGACGACAACTGACGCCGGACCTAGACTTTGGAATTCGGCCGACCGAGGACCCGCCTGACGGCAGGAGAACCCATCTGTTATGACTGCAGCTGTATTAGCACTTGAACATCTACGTTTATGGTAGGTACAAAACTGTACTTTTCCCTCCTTCCATCCTCCTTGTCTCTCTCTCAATCCTTACAAGGATGTTTTGATATTTACTTTTTACTAGTGGTGTTCTTCCACCATAACCTAGCTCCCTCTTGGGTGGCTCCCAACAGTTAAGACAAGAAAAACTGATGTAATGGCGTCGGCTGCCTTAATTTATAACACTGACGACCTGACGTCAGTCCTGGAGAGACAGCAACCGATGCAGAAATACTAAGCCTCTAGTATTTGGGCCGACTGAGGGCTACCCTGGCAGGGATAACCCAGATGTGATGACTGCAACAATGAATACACTTGAGCATCTGCATTTATGGTAAGCATACACAACTGTCCTTTCTTGTTATTTAAGTGTAATTCACCATCTTTTCTCCATAAATCACCAGTTTTAGGAGGGAATAAAAGAGAGAGCTAATATCAGAGTCTAACTTCGGGTCAAGTCAGTATACACACAAAAGAAAAGAAAGGTAAATAAATATTAGTCAAACACTGACTTTTGTAGACAAGCTGTACTCCTGTTTTGAACTATTCACATTTAGACATTTCAAGCTGCTTTTATGATGTTCATCGTGTTTCACTGCTGCAGTCATTACACTTGGGTTATCCTGCCGTCAGGCGGTCCCGCAGTCGGCCAGAGTTCCAAAGTCTTGGTCCAGCATCGGTTGCTGTCGCTTCTTCCCTGACGTCAGTGTGCCAGGGGTATGTAAGTTGCAGCCGACACCATTTTCTCCAGTCTTTCTTGCCGCGCGGTGCCCGAAGCAAAAGCAGTTCGCAAGTGCCGGTCGGCTGACTCCTGAGATTTTCTATTCGAATTTTCAGAACCGAAGTCTTCAATAAAGCTAAGTACCCCGTTGGGGAACTTTTTCTTGCCTCAGACCAATGTCAGTAAAAGTTAATAATTGTATTTCTTGTGGGAAGCAAATACCTCATAAGGGTTTTCATTCTTACTGTATTCCATGCCTAGGCCCAGACCACAACGTCACTAGTTGTCAGTTTTGTGCTAGAATTAACAAACGCACTATTAAACATCGGTTTGATTTTGCTCGCCATTACTTTGGACAAAGGTTTAATTATACCATGCCGTAGGAACAACCGATGACCGGAATACACAAAAAAAGCAAAGACAAGGATAAGGACAGGCATCCAAGGCCCAAAACTGATGATGAAGCCTCTTCTAGGCCAGTCACCGGTTCTCAATGAGGCGCTTTCACAGCCCCTGACACCTGCTACCTCAGAGTCACAGGCCGCCTCCGACTCCCACGTGGAGATGTCTAGGCCTCTGGATACTCAAGGTGTTGGGCCTACGGGAAACTAACCCTTCCTATGGGTCCGGAGCCGCTGAGCAGGCATCGGCTTCTGAGGGTGTTTTCAGACCTTCACAGATTACCATAAAATCTACAGCCTAAAGACAAAGAAGCAAGTACAGCATTCACCTGGACAGGCCTCCATGCCTAAAAAAATCAGATGCTCAAAATGGCCGAAGACTTAATTACTCTGATTAGGGGTACCCATCCCCCTCCTGATAAAAGGCCTAGGCAGGATACAGACTATGATTCCTCTGACCAGGTTTCCATTTACTCTGATTCCTCTTTAGACCAGGGATACTCTTTACCCCCCTATGAGGACTCTGATGCTGAAGAATCAATTCCTTTAGCCTCTCCTCCAGAGGATTATTCTTTTGGGGAAACTTTACATACCATGAGGGAGCATTTCCATTGGGAGGGCCAGGATTACTCTGAATCCTAGAAAAGGCTCAGAGATTGTGTTTTATTACCTCAGCACAGACCCCTTGCTATTCCGCCAGTGTTAGATATTGTGGATGATGTGTTGTCTGAATCCAGTTTAAATCCTGATTCTTTGCCCCCTGCTCCAGTCAAGCCAGACAGGTACTACAGAGTCCCTGGCTCTCACAAATTTCTTTATAAAAACCCTGTTGCTGACCCAGAAACTATTTCCAAGGGTCCCAAAGGGGTAAAGGCTTCCACGGCTAAGAATCCAGTTCCCTCTGACAGGGATTCTAGAGCATTAGACAGATGGGGGAAGAAAGTTTACACTTCTGCAACTTTAGCAGTGAGAGCTTTAAATTGCCAGTTTCATATGCTTAAATACCAACAATATTTAATGTCTCTGTTAAAGCAGAAAATGATTACAAGTTCAGAACAACCTGACTATAAGGAAATGCAGGAATTATTGCATGCAGCTGAACAAGTGGGCAAACATACTCTGCAAATTGGATTTATTTATTAGAGGCTTCTTGTAGAGCAGCAGTTACAGGATCTGTGATTCGAAGGCATGCTTGGTTAAAAGAACAAGATTTACCTGATCATGTTAAGGCTAAATTATTGAATACTCCTTTACAGCAGGATATTTTATTTGGTGTTAAGGCAGAAGAGGTATTAAAGAAAATGGAGAATAAGGCAAAATCTATGCAAACGGTGAAGGATTTCTTACAGGTACAGCCACCTAGATTTAGCAGAAATTGGCCTTCAAAGAATTAGTCCTTTCCAGTGTCAGACAGACCACAAAGAGGCAGATCTCCGCCCCAAGGCTCTTACAGACCACGACAGTGGGGTGCTTCAACCCCAAAAGGAGGTGTAAAGATAAGTCACAACCTTACAGGAAACAGTCCCAATGACTTCCCCCTTCGAATGCCAAGCACTTAACTTTTGGCAGCTCCCTTAGGGGGCAAACTTGCACTTTTTTCTCCAAATTGGCGTATAATCACCCAAGACAAATGGGTTCTGAATATTGTGTCTCAAGGTTACAGGTTCCACTTTCACACTCTACCAAGGCTAAAAGGAATGCCAGACCTGCCACAAAATCAATGGGTAGAGGTACAAAAACAAATTACAGCCCTCATGGACATGAGAGCTATTCAAAAAGTGCTACAACAGGAACAAGGACAAGGATTTTACTCGTGAGTTTTTCTGGTCCCCAGAAAGGACAAAGCCTGGAGACCCATTCTAGACCTCTTTACTCTAAATACTTACCTGGATGTTCTGCAAAATGTTGACACTACAGCAGCTTCTTCCCATGCTGGGCAAGAAGGCTTGGCTTGTTACTTTGGACCTCAGAGGCATACCTGCATTTCTCTATCAGACAAAATTGCAGAAGATACCTCAGATTCATAGCTGGTTCAATGCATTACCAACTCTCTGCACTGCCCTTTGGCTTATCTACTGCGCCCAGGGTCTTCATAAAGTGCCTGGCACCAGTAATTGCATTTTGCAGACAAAAAGGAATTCAGATATATCCATACCTGGATGCCTTATTCAAGCAGAGAGCAAGGACATTCTTCTAAAGCATCTGGTGTTTGTAAAAAGGTTGCTAATTTGCCTAGGGTACACAGTAAATGAAAAGTAGTCAAAACTAGTGCCCTCACAAGAGATAATATTCCTGGGTGCCAGCTTTAATGCTACGGCCCAGATGGCTTATCTCACGCCAGACAAGCAGGCACAACTGACTCAGTACTTTCAATTGATGGCAACAAAGACCCAACTCCCTGCAAGAAAAATTCTGCAGGTCTTGGGATTAATGGCATCCTGCATACTACTAATTCCATATGCCAGATTGCATATGAGGAAATTACAATGGTACCTAAAAAGTGTGTGGACTCAACACTGTCACAGTTTGGAAGCAGTAATACCACTAATTCCCTGCCTACAACAGGAGTTTCGATGGTGGGGCACAGGCATGTCACCTCAACAAGGGACAGCCTTTCACTCTACCCACAGCCAGGCAGACACTAACAACAGATGTTTCGGATTATGCCTGGGGAGCACACATGGCAGGAAAATGTATTCAGGGCAAGTGGACCGCAGACCAAATGCATCTTCACATCAATCAAAAAGAGATGTTGGCTGTACAAAATGCCCTAACAGCTTTCAAGGACCTCCTGCATCCAGGACAACTATTACTAAAGACAACACCACAGTCATGTGGTACATAAGCAAGGGGGCACTCATTCTTATCCTTTATGCAGACAAGTCATGACCTTGCGGGACACAGCTCTAGCTTATCAAATTCATCTACAAGCACAATTCCTGCCAGGAAAGAAAAACACTCTGGCAGACGACTTAAGCAGAAACGTCATGGATCCTCACGAGTGAAAAGTAAATCCACAAGTATTGAGCATGATAATGCAGAAATGGGGGTGCCCCGACATAGATCTCTTTGCCTCCCCAAAGAATTGCCAACTACAAAAATTATGCACAAGGACTTATCACACACAAGCATGGAAGGTGGATGCGCTCTCGTTCAGCTGGAAAAGCCTAAAAGTTTATACCTTCCCACCACTGCCTGTCCTTTCAAAGGTACTCCTAAAAGTCAGACAAGAAAAACCACAGATGATCCTGATTGCCCCAGACTGGCCACGCCAGCACTGGTACCCAATCTTAAAGAACTTAGCTCAAGGCCCACCATGGATTTTACCTCAAACTCCGCACCTTCTGACTCAACTAAACAATCAGATCCTGCACAGTCAGCTCAAAACCTTAAACCTGACTGCATGGCAGGTTCATTAGTCAAGCAGACAACACATCTCTCTAAAGCTGTTATGGATGTCATTTTGGAGGCTAGGAGGCCTAGCACCAGGAAATCTTATTCAGAAAAGTAGAAGAAATTCTGTGCCTGGAACCAGGCTCAAAGCTTTGATCCTCTTGTCCCAAATATTCCTCAGATATTACAATACTTAACTGAGATGCTGGACGAAGGACTATCTTTTTCATCCATTAAGATCCACGCCTCTGCCATCTCGGCTCATTACAACACAGATCCTCCTATTTTCTCTCATCCATTGCTAAAACAGTACCTCAGAAGGGCTAAAAACAAGACCGCCTCGGAGAGCACCAACACCAACTTGGGACCTCAATTATGTCTTGGAAAAACCTAACCTTACCTCCTTTTGAGCCAGTCAATTCAGCAGAATTAAAATATGTATCATGGAAAACTGCTCTGCTTCTGGCAATAACCTCAGCACGAAGAGTCTCAGAGTTACAGGCACTAATGGCAGTGGAGCCTTTCATCATTTTTCACCAAGACAGGGTTTCTTTATGAACAAACCCTTCATTTATGCCTAAGGTAAGGTGGTACCCAGTGTGGCTCTTAACCAAACTATTCACTTCCGAACTTTTTATCCAAATCCCCAGAATAAAGGGGAGAGACTTCTGCATTCCTTGGACTTACACAGGCAATTACATTTCTACTTGGACAAAACAAAAGCTTTCAGTAAAACTGAGCAATTGTTTGTAGCATATGCTGCAGGATCACAGAGTAAGGCTATTTCAAAGCAGACCATTTCAAAGTGGATAGGACACTGTATCCGGTTCTGCTGCACACAGCATGGGAAACCTGTACCTAGTAATATTAGGCCACATTCCACCAGGGCCACAACCATTTCAACTGCCTTCCTTAGAGGTGTACCTACCAAAGATATCTTTGAAGCTGCAACTTGGAGTTCAGTGCACACGTTTACCAAGCATTATCACTTGCCTCTTTATTCTAGATCCAGAGCTGGCTTTGCCACTGCAGTGCTGCAGGGCCTCTTAGCCACCCCAAATCCTCTATAGAACCAGCCACCCTAACTCAGCTTTGGGATTCAACCCAAGTGTAATGACTGCAGCAGTGAAACACGATGAACATAGTACAGCTTTGTACCTACCATAAATGTAGATGTTCGAGCGTCTTCACTGCTGCAGTCCTGGTTACCCACCCGCCATCCCCTCTTTCTTAGCTGGGACTAATCTATACCTTTCTACCCTATACTACCTATGTGGTGTATTTGCTGGTAACTGAAGGTTATGTTTTATTAGCAATATGTATTGCCTACCTATTTGGGGGCATGTGACATCTGGGGCAAGAAAAACTGAAGAAAATGGTGTTGGCTGCTGCTTATATACCCCTGGCGCACTGATATCAGGAAAGAAGCGGCAGCAACCGACGCCGGACCAAGACTTTGGAACTCTGGCCGACTGTGGGACCGCCTGAGGGCAGGATAACCCAAGTGTAATGACTGCAGCAGTGAAGACACTCGAACATGTACATTTATGGTAGGTACACAACTGTATTTTCTTTGTGTTTCACTGTTGCAGTCATTACATTTGGGTTATTTGCTTGCAGGTAGCCCTCAGTCAGCCTGATTAACAAAGTCTTGGGTCCTGCATCGGTTGCTGTCCCTTCTTCCATGACGTCAGGTCATCAGGGGTGTAAAACATGCAGCCGACGCCATTACATCAGTCTTTCTTGCCGTGCGGTGCCCGAAGCAGAAGCAGTTCGCAAGTGCCAGTCGGCAGACTCCTGAAATTTTCGAGTTTCAGAACCTAAGTCTTCAACTAAAGCTAAGTACCCCGTTGGGGAAACTTTTTCTTGCTCCTTACCAATCTCAGTAAAAGTTAATAATTGCATTACTTGTGGAAAGCAAATACTTCACAAAGATTTTCATTCATACTGTATTCCTTGCCTAGGCCCTGACCACGACGTACCTTGCTGTCGGTTTTGTGCTTTATTTAATCAGCTCACTATCCATCGTCTGTATATATTTTCGCCTCTAAATGTTTCGGTTCTCTGTTTAATTATCCAGAAATGTCGTTGGTTAGCCGTCCGACTACCGGGATTCCGAAAAAACGCAAAGATAGACAAGAGACAGATCACCGAGGTCCAAAACTGCCGGCAACACTTCTCCATTCGCCAGTTCACCAGTACTCAGTGAGGTGCTTTCGCAGCCCCTGATACCCGTTACTTCTGATTCGCAGGCCTTTACTGAGACCCATTTGGAATCCAGTATGTTGCAAGGTGCTTCAGCTATGGAACCAGCGAATGTCTCTACCTTGGATGGGTCCGGAGCCGCTGTGCAGGCACTGGCTTCTGAGGGTGTATTCAGGCCTACGGACTTGCATGTCAAACCGACGCCTCCTTCTTTACTTAGGCCTAAATCTCGATCCATGCCTAAAAAACCGACACCCAGGCCCACATGCTCAGGCCTCTATGCCTAAAAAACAATGATAAGAATTGCTGAAGGATCTAATAACTCTAATCAGGGCTATCCATCCCCCCCCCTTCTAAGAGGCCTAGGACTGAAGTTGATTATGAATTTTCTCATCAGGATTCTGTTGTTACTGATTCTTCTGATGATCTGGATTTGCCCTTATCTACTTATGAAGATTCTGATGCAGAGGACTCCATTCCCTCTGCTTCCCCTCCTGAGGATTTTTCTTTTCGGGAAAGCTTACATACTCTAAGGGAGCATTTCTACTGGGAAAGCCGGGAATTTTCTGATTCAAAAAAGAGGCTTATGGGATTTCTCTCGCCTATCTCAGAATAGGCCTTCAGCTATTCCTCCTGTACTAGACATTGTTGATGCTTTTTCTGAATCTAGTTTGGCCCCTGATTCCCTGCCTCCTGCTCCCAGAGAACCTGACCGATACTATGGGTCCCTGAGTCCCACAAGTTCCTTTTTAAAAATCCTATTGCAGATCCCGAGACTATTTCACAGGGGCCCAAGGGCATTAAGGCTTCTACTGCTAAAAATCCTCCCTCTTCTGATATAGACTCCAGGGTGCTGGATAGATTGGGTAAGAAGGTTTAGACTTCTGCAACCTTGGCCATTAGGGCTTTAAACTGCCAGATGTCCTTCAAGAATGCAACTGCAGTCATAACATGTGGGTTGTCCTGCCTCAGGCGGCCCTCGGTCGGCCGGATTCCAAAGTCTGGGTCCGACGTCGGCTGATGTCGCATTTCTCTCTGACGTCAGAGCGGCTGGAGTACATAAGCATCAGCCGACGCCATTTTCTTCAGTCTTTCTTGCCGCGGTGCCCGAAGCAGAAGCAGTTCGCAAGTGCCGGTCGGTCAGCTCCTGTATTCTACGATACCGAAGTCATCGAAAAAGCTAAGTACCCTGTTGGGGACCTTTTCTTGCCTCAGCCGATGTCAGAAATTACTGAAAAAGTTAACAGTTGTCTTTTTTGTGGTAAACAAATACCTCATAAGGATTTCCACTCTTACTGCCTCCCTTGTCTGGGCCCAGACCACGACGTCTCGGCCTGTGTAGCCTGTGCTCGCTTCAACAAGCGCGCACTCAGGCGCCGGGCGGAGTTCGCTGAAGATTTTTTCGGCAATAAATTTGCCTACACCATGCCGTCGGATCTTCCGACATCGCAAACACCCAAAAAGCGAAAAGACCGGGACCGACATCCTCGGCCCGCGTCTACCACATTACTCCGCCAGTTATAGACTTTCCTCCGGATACCGAAACCGAGGAAATGCCCGAGACCATTGCTGTAGACAAGGTCACTCCTGCACGTGGAGCTGCCAGGCCTCCTATGGCCATGTCTATTAAGGCCTACACTAGGGCTAAGGCAGCCAGCAAAACAAAGCATATTACTTCTAAATCCTTACCTCAGCCGACTCCGGAGACACAAATTATGTCCATGGCTGCTGATTTAATTTCCATGATTAGAGGTTCACAGGCCCATCCTGAGAAAGCATCCCAGCCTCCTCCTGATAAAAGGCCCCGGGTTGATCCCTCTGACCCTACTCCTTCAGATGAAGACTCTGAGGGCTCTGTCTACTCTGATAGCCAGGAAGAGCTCTTCCAGACTTATGAGGACTCGGATGCAGAAGATTCCATCCCTTCGGCCTCCCCTCCTGAGGATATTTCCTTTGGGGAAGTTCTGCACACCATGAGGGAACTTTTCAAGTGGCAGGGTCAGGAATATTCTGATTCTAGGAAACGCCTTAGGACTTTCCTTAAGAAGCCTCAGCACAGGCCCTTAGCTATTCCTCCTGTACTTGATGTTCTGGATGATTTGTATTCTGACTCTAGTGCTACCCCTGATTCTCTTCCTCCTGCTCCAGCCAAGCCAGACAGGTATTACAGGGTCCCAGAAACTCATTCCCATTTATTCAGGGCCCATTCTGCTGATTTGGAAACTATTTCACAGGGGCCTAAAGGAGTTTCGGCCTCCACCTCAAAAAATCCTTTGCCCTCTAACAGGGAAGCAAGGTCATTAGAGAGATGGGGCAAAAAGGTTTACACATCCACGACCTTATCTATGTGAGCTTTAAATTGCCTTTTTCATATGTTTCAATATCAGGATTATCTCTTAGAAGATTTACAAAAAACATTAGCTTCTCCTGATCCTTTAGACAGGAAGACTTTGCAGGAAGCTGTACAATAACACTCAGCAAGTAAGCAATCACTTCCTGCAGTGTGGATATGATGCACTGGAAGCTTCATGTAGGGCAGCTATGACAGGGGCAGTAATTCGTAGACATGCTTGGTTAAAAGATCAACCTCTACCAGATCATGTAAAAGCAAAACTTCTGGATGCACCTTTGGAAAAGAACAAGTTTTTTGGTGCAAATGCTAAGGATGTGTTAAAGACCATCGAAGAAAAAGCAAAATCAGTTCGGACTGTGAAAGATTTCCTCCAGGTTCAACCCCCCAGATTCAGTAGGAATTGGCCTTCAAAAAACTGGTCCTTTCCTAATCCAGAAAAGTTTCAAAGGGGTAAGAACAGACGTGGCCGAGGAAGAGGCCAATACAGAGGCCCTTACAGGGGACGACAATGGCAGCCAGGAAACCAAAGAAGTGACGCAGGGGTTTCACCTGCCCAACAACCACAAACTCAATGACTTTCCTCTACTACCGCCTACCAGGGAACAACTAGAAGCTCCCTTGGGAAATTATCTCTGTTTGCAGAAAACTGGCACAGACTGACAAAGGACAAATGGATTTTGGACATTATAGACCGAGGGTACAGGTTTCACTTTCATACCTTACCAAGAAAACAAGGCATGCCAAACCTACCACAAAATCAAAGGGCAGAGGCTATCAAGCAAATCACTCTGCTGACTCGAATGAAAGCAATAGAAAGAGTTCCACAACAAGAACAAGAACAGGGTTTTACTCAAGACTGTTCCTTGTTCCAAGAAAAGAATCTCAATGGAGACCAATACTGGACTTGTCCACATTAAACACCTTTCTCATAGTACCAAAGTTCAAAATGCTGACTCTACAGCAACTCCTTCCCATGCTGGGCAAGGAGTCATGGCTGATCACTCTGGACCTCAAGGAGGCATACCTGCATGTCCCTATCAGACACAGCTGCAGAAGATACCTCAGATTTCTTGCAGGGCCAGAGCATTATCAGTTTTCAGCATTGCCATTTGGCTTATGTACTGCACCCAGAGTATTTACAAAATGCCTGGCTTCAGTAATTGCTCATTGCAGGCTCCAGGGTATACAAATTTACCCGTACCTGGACGACTGCCTCATACAAGCGGACGACAAATTGATGTTGACAAAAAACTTGGATTATGTCATACGATTACTTCAAGCTCTGGGATACACAGTCAACTTCCAAAAGTCAAGACTGCAGCCATCCCAGCAAATAATCTTCTTAGGAGCCAAACTAGACACAGCCTCTCAGATGGCTTACCTGACAGAAGACAAGCAAGAGAAGTTAACTCATTACTTCAAAGGTTTAGCAAAACTCACCCAGATGACTGCAAGGAGATTCCTACAGGCCCTGGGTTACATGGCATCCTGCATTCTACTGGTTCCATTAGCAAAACTTACACATGAGAAAGCTTCAATGGTACCTAAAAAGCATTTGGTCTCAACACAGCAACAACTTGGAGACAATCATACCACTCATTCCATGCCTACAAAAGGAATTCCTATGGTGGGCCTCGGTGAGCCAGGAAAACACAGGTATGTCATTCAAAAAACCACAGATAACACAGACCATGACTACAGACGCCTCAGACCTTGGATGCGGAACGCACATGGAAGGCAGGTGTATACAAGGACAATGGTCTCCAAAGGAAACACATCTGCATATAAACCAAAAGGAAATGCTGGCAGTAATGCATGCCATCGAGGCTTTTCAACACCAACTCCAGTAAGGCCATTTAATGATACGGACAGACAACACCACTGTGATGTGGTACATAAACAAGCAGGAGGGCACCCACTCTTACCCCCTTTGCAGACTGACAATGCAGCTTTGGGAGAAATCACTGAGCCTAAACATCCAGTTACAATCCCAGTTTGTTCCAGGAAAAGACAATGTGTTGGCCGACAGCCTAAGCAGGAATTTCACAGATCCACACGAGTGGAGATTACATCCGAAGGCCTTCAGACAACTCACTTCGACATGGGGCAAGCCAGAAGTGGACCTATTTGCCTCTCACTTCAACCATCTTCTACCAAAATTTTGCACAAGGACATACCATCCAAAAGCTTGGAAAATAGATGCCCTCTCATTCAACTGGAACTCCCTAGCAATCTATGCATTCCCACCTCTGCCACTGATGACCTCAGTATTATTAAAGATCAAAGCAGAGAAGCCCAAGGGAATCATAATAGCTCCGGATTGGCCAAGACAACACTGGTACCCACTACTACGGAGCATATGTCACACCAGGAGGTGGGCCCTCCCTCAGTGGCCTCTACTTTTGACTCAACACAATTTCGAAACACTGCATCCAGACCTTCAGACACTGCAGCTAACAGCCTGGGAGATCCCATAAATAACTTCAGCTTATCTCTCTCCAAGGAAGTTCAGCGGATACTAACAGAGGCTCGAAGACCATCCACCAGAAAGGTTTACTTAGCAAAGTGGAAAAGATTCAGCAATTGGAATACCGGCAAGGGACATGATGCATCATTGCTGAACATCCCACTTATCTTGGAATATTTGGCAGATATGTTAAAGAACGGCCTCTCATATTCTTCCATAAAGATACATGCATCTGCTATTTCAGCTAGATACAACACTGATCCTCCTGTTTTCTCTCACCCCTTACTAAGACAATTCCTCAGGGGAATCAAGAACATTGGGAATCAAGAACATTAAGCCACCAAGAAAGGCCCCAGTGCCAGCCTGGGACCTCAATTTTGTATTAGAAAAACTGACTCTACCTCCTTTTGAGCCAGCAGCTTCAGTTGACTTGCAATTTCTCTCATGGAAGACAGCTTTCCTGTTGGCAATTACCTCAGCAAGAAGGGTTTCGGAGCTACAGGCCCTAATGGCAATACCACCCTTTATTATTTTTCACATAGACAGGGTTTCATTAAGGACCAACCCTACCTTTATGCCAAAGGTGGTGGTATCTAGGGTTTCTCTAAATCAAGCCATTCATCTGCCTGCTTTCTTCCCCAATCCTGAGAATAAGGGGGAAAGACTTTTGCATACCTTGGACATTCACAGACAACTTCGATACTACCTGGACAGAACCAAGGCCAGTAGGAAGTCTGAACAACTTTTTGTAGCTTACGCCCCTGCAGTCCAAGGAAAAGCAATTTCAAAACAGATTTTTTCTAAATGGATTGGACATTGCATCAGATTCTGTTATTCCTTTCATGGAAAGACTGTTCCAGCCAATGTCAGACCACATTCCACCAGAGCTACAGCCACATCTACAGCATTTTTAAGAGGGGTGCCTACCAAGGACATTCTAGAAGCTGCTACATGGAGCTCCGTGCATACATTCCCCAAACACTACAATCTCCCTCTATATTCCAGATCCAGAGCAGGCTTTGCTTTGGCAGTCCTGCAGGGTTTGATTGCCACACCATCTCTTTCCTAGTGCATACTTCCTCCCCCAGCTAAGCTATGGTATTCTACCCACATGTTATGACTGCAGTTGCATTCTTGAAGGACATAGTACAGTTTTGTACCTACCATAAATGTAGATGTCCGATAGACATGCAACTGCAGTCGGATTTTCCCTCCCTCCATACCCCTCTATGCCTAGGGTCCACTCCTATCCCTGTTACTCTTAGCTGGGGATATCTGTTATGGTGTATTTGTTTTATTGCTCATTTATTTGTTTGGAATCCTGTTTTTGTCTTCCAATTTGATTACAGCCTTCCTTGGAGGACACCTGGCATCTGGGGCAAGAAACACTGAAGAAAATGGCGTCGGCTGATGCTTATGTTCTCCAGCCGCTCTGACGTCGGAGAGAAATGCGACATCAGCCGACGTCGGACCCAGACTTTGGAATCCGGCCGACCGAGGGCTGCCTGAGGCAGGACAACCCACATGTTATGACTGCAGTTGCATGTCTATCGGACATCTACATTTATGGTAGGTACAAAACTGTACTTTTCATATGTTAAGGTATCAGCAACATCAGACTATTTAAACAGAAATGATGTTGATTCCTGACTGTGTGGAAAATAGACTTACAGGATTTAATACATTCTGCTGAACAAGTTGGAAACCATACTTTGCAATGTGGTTTTGATTCATTTAGAGGGCTCTTGCAGGGCTGCTCTTACTGGGTCTGTGCTCAGTATGCCTGGCTTAAGGAGCAGTCTTTGTCTGATCATGTTAAAGCTAAACTGTTGGAAGATAAAGCTAAATCTATGCAAACTGTTGAGGATTTTTTACAAGTTCAGCCTCCTAGATTTAGTAGGCACTGGCCCTCTAAGAATTGGTCCTTTCCAGCCCCTTCCATGTCTTCTCAAGCCAAACCCAGACACAGCAAAAACCTCAGGTCTCGATCCCAGGGGACACACATAACTAAGCAGTGGGGGCCTCCACTTCCAAATCTGGGAGTAATAAGACCCCTTCCCCCCATGGTAAACTCTGTCAATGACTTCCTTTTACAATTTCCAAGCACTTAATTGACAGCCCCTTTGGGGGGAAAGATTGCTCTTCATGCAAAGAATTGGGAACTCATTACCCAGGACATGGGTTTTAAATGCAGTGTCCCAGGGATACAGATTTCACTTCCACACGTTGCCAACACCAAGCTGGTGGCCAGACCTACCCCCAAATCAGTGGGCGGAGGCCCAAAAACAAGTACTTTCTCTCAAGCATGAGGGGGCTATTCAACTGGTACCAGAAGAGGAAAAGAGACAAGGTTTCTACTCGAGACTTTTCCTGGCACCCAGAAAAGACAATTCATGGCATCCTATCGTGGACCTGTCTACTCTAAATACCTTTTTGGAGATTCCAAAATTCAAGATTCTGACTCTTTAACCAATTACTTCCTTTGCCTGGTTGGCAGCACTAGATTTAAAAGAAGCATACCTGCACATCCCAATCAGGGAATCTTGCAGAAGATAACTACGCTTCAAAGCAGGCTGCACGCACTGTCAGTTCTCTGGACTGCCCTTTGGCTTATCTACTGCGCCCAGGGTATTCACAAAGTGTCTAGATCCAGTCATTGAATTTTGCAGGCAAAGAAATATTCAAATATACCCATACCTGGACAATTGTCTAATTCAGGCAAAAAGCCAGGACATACTATTAAATCATCTGGCATTTGTAAAGAAATTGCTAACTTCTCTGGGGTACATCATAAACGAAAAGAAATCACATGTACCCTGCCAACAAATTGTATTCCTGGGAGCAAGGTTGAATACAACTTCCCAGATGGCCTACCTCACACCAGATAAACAAGTTCATTTGACAGCCTGCTTCAAACTACTTGTCACAAAGAACCAGCTATCTGCAAGGAATATACTGCAAGCCCTGGGGTTCATGGCCTCTTGCATTCTACCAATTCCATATGCAAGACTGCATATGAGGAAACTACAATGGTATCTAATAAGCATATGGTGTCAACATTCTCAGGATCTAGAATCAATTATTCCTATCATACGTTGTCTAAAGATAAGAGTTCCTTTGGTGGGCAGAGGCCTGCCACCAAAACAAGGGACTGCCATTCACTCTACCCCCTGCCACCTAAGCGCTTCCAACAGACACATTAGACTGTGCATGGGGTGCTCACTTGGCAGGGAAGTGCATTCTGGGCAAATGGAACCCAAGTCAAATGCACCTGCATATCAGTCAAAAAGAAATGTTATCTGTACAGAATGCTCTGACAGCCTTCAAGGACCACATTCTTCCAGGACAATTATTGGTAAAGACTGACAACAACACTGTTATGTGGTACTTAAAGCAGGGGGGAACCCAGGAAAGCTAAATACACTGGCAGATGACCTAAGCAGAAATCTCATGGACCCATACAAGTGGAAACTGGAACCAAAGATATTCAACATGTTGAGAAACAAATGGGGGAGCCCAGAGATAGACCAGTTTTCCTCCCCTCAGAACTGTCAATTGGACAAATTCTGCACAAGGACTCCCCACAAACAAGCTTGGAAAGTGGATGCCCTGTCCTTCACCTGGAAAAACCTATCAATTTATGCCTTCCCCCTCTGCCTCTCCTCTCCAAAGTGCTACTAAAGATGAAACGGGACAAACCAAGGAAAGTACTGATTGCACCAGACTGGCCACGCCAACACTGGTGTACCCCCTCTTGTGCAGTGTATCACTGCTGGCACCATGGCACCTGCCGCAGACCCTTGCCCTGCTGTCCCAGCAGGAGGGCCAGATTCTGCATCCACAACTTCAAACCCTGAACCTTGCAGCCTGGCTAATTACCTGATCTCTCTGTTACCTTCCCTCAGTAAGCAAGTGATGGATGTCATTCTCGAGGCATGAAGGCCTAGTACTAGAAAATCCTATGCTGAGAAATGGAAAATATTCTGTTCCTGGAGCCAAACTCAGGGGATGGGCACAGGAGTGCCCAATTTACCTCATATTCTTCAATACTTAACTGAGATGCTTCACAAGGGCCTTTCCTTTTCTTCCATCAAAATTCATGCCTCAGCAATTTCAGCACATTACAATACAGAGCCCACCCCTCTTCTTTCAACCTCTGCTGAAGCAATTCCTCAGAGGGTCCAAAAGCTGATGACCACCCAGGAGAGCCCCTACTCCAGCCTGGGACCTTAACTTTGTATTGGAAAAGCTCACTCTTCCTCCCTTTAAGCCAGCTGCAAATGCAGAGTTGAAATTCCTTTCTTGGAAAACGGCTTTCCTTCTAGCCGTCACTTCATTGAGAAGGGTGCCTGAATTACAGGCCCTCATGGCAGTGGAGCCTTTCATCATCTTTCATGCGGACAGGGTGTCCCTCAGGGCCAATCCCTCCTTTATGTCCAAGGTGTTATCCAGTCTTGCACTTAATCAGTCTATTCATTTGCCAATCTTCTTTTCTAATCCACAGAACAAAGGGGAACGAATACCGCACTCCTTGGACGTGTGCAGAAAACTTAGATTTTACTTGGACAGGACTAAGCCTGTCAGGAAATATGAACCACTGCTGGTTGCATTTGCTGCAGGGGCAGAGGTGAAGGCCATTTCAAAGCAAACTATTTCTAAGTGGATAGGCCATTGCATTCATTTCTGCTATAAGCACCATGGAAAACCTACCCCTCAGGGGATAAGACCACATTGAACCAGGGCGGCATCTACCTCTACAGCCTTTCTCAGAAGTGTCCCTACCAGGGACATCCTAGAAGCTGCTACCTGGAGTTCTGTACATATCTTCACCAAACATTACCACTTGCCAATTTTTTCTAAATCCAGGGCTGGCTTTGACACTGCAGTCTTGCAGGGCCTTATAGATGGTCCTAATGCTATCTAATCATTCTTAACCTTGGGAATCAACCCAAGTGTGATGACTGCAACAGTGAAACACGAAGCACATAGTACAGTTGTGTACACTTACCATAAATATAGATGTTTGAGTGTATTCATTGTTCCAGTCCTGGTTACCTTCCCTCCAGCTCCCCTGACTTCTATTGACTATACTTCTATTCTTGTTTACTATGCTTAAAGCTTTTTGGTGTATTTGCTTTTTGGTGGGAGGTGTAACCTTGTATATAATTACTTCCCATTATGGGGTCACCTAACATCTGGGGCAAGAAAAACTGACGTAATGGCGTCGGCTGCATGCTTTATACTCCTGACTACTTGACGTCATGGAAGATGAGACAGCAACCGATGCAGGACCCAAGACTTTGATAATCAGGCTGACTGAGGGCTGCCTGCAAGCAGGTAACCCAAATGTGATGACTGCAACAGTGACTACACTCTAACATCTATATTTATGGTAAGTGTACACAACTGTACTTTTCCTTCTTAATGGAATAAGAAGTGTGGAACTTTTAGTTTAGTGTTAATGGAAGGAGTTCATGTCAGTGCTGCATGCCATTCATGTAGATTACTTGTGATTGAGGCTGTTGTCTTCATTCTAGGCAAGGATTGCTTATCTACAATGTAAGTACTTGTCAGCTGTGTGTCCAGTACTGCAAGCAGTATATGCTGTTAAGCTGGTATAGTTGCATTTCATGGTCGTCTGAGTGATGGCCCTTTTCATGTCCTGGCTAATATGCTGAGGGATGCCACTCTTTATATAATGTGCATCTTAGATTGTTGACATATTTCTTAATAGCACTGTGCTTCACTAAGGGCAGTCGTGTTTATCTATAGACAATTCATCTCCCCACATTTCATTGGCATTCTCAAAGTCTTCCTAACACCTGCTGTTCAGCCTTCAGGTATGTCTTTTCATTCTTTTGATGTCTTATTGCAACACTATTAGACCGATTTAATTAACAAATACTTTTAAGAAGTGTGTGAATGCATACTTGCAGATCATTTCTTCCATTCTTTTGTTTCTGTCCGTCTGTCCCACACACACACACAGTTTGGTTTTACCTGTCATCACAGTCAACATTTCCTGGAGTGTGTTCACACCATTTCAAATCCCCTTTTCTTGCTTGTAATGGAAATCATTGATGTGATGTCCTATCTCGCCTTCATTCTTCACTGTTAGGTTTCGGAACCAAATCTGTTCCGACTCTGCCATGTACTAAAGCTCGAGGTCTTCCACTAGCTTGTGGCTGTATCTCTATCCCATCATGCCCTAGGAGAGCTCCCCAGATCTTGTTTGCAGCTAGCAAGATCGGGTGCTCTCCATTTTGGCTGTGGCCAAGTCTGTATTTTTTTTCTAAACATTTTAAAATAATTGTGTCTTTTGAATTTGTTAAAGATTATAGTGTTTAGTACGTAGTTCTTAAGTTAGTGTGTTTCATCTGTTGTTGCTCTTGGCCGTCGTTTTTTTCTCTGGGCGATTTTACCTCTTCCTTATCCCTATTATATTCTCTTATATTTGAAATAAGCTTGTTTAAGTTATAGAGCTTTAAAAATATAATGTATAACTGGGTAATCCTTTTCCCTGGTAAGCTTGTTTAGTTAGACAGCTACCGTTGGCCGGTTTAAGTTAGAGGGCCTCCTTCCCTTTCCAACCTTTTCTCTCAGTAGTAGGCAGGTTTGTTTTATCTGAAAACTGGTTTCATTTTTCTAGTCAAGTCCCACTGCTTAGGTGTTTGTTTAAAAAAAAATGCATTAATAATTTTTCTTGGTTTTATTATTGTTGGTTGCCATTGATATTACAATGTCTAAGGATCCTAAAGAATCCAAACCCTTGGGGTTCAAAATGTCTGTTAAATGTAATCAAAAAATGTCTAACTGATGGTCATACTATTTGTGTGTACTCTTTTGACGCAGTCTATCTGCAGGAATCATGCGCCATTTGCCATGCATTCAGTAGCAGAGTGTTGTTGGAAAGGAAAAATAAGCTAATATTGAGAGGGTTACTAAAGACTCCCTACAGAGAGGCAATTGAAGAGGGTCAGAATATGTCAAAATTACCAAAATCCCTGTCTTCCAGAACAGAGAAGTCAGGAAAAAGATGATCTACTACTTCTACTCATTCAGAACTGACAAAGAAATTGGTTAGTGTCTCATCCTCGGTCCCGAAGACTGTCGGACCTGAAAAACTTTCCTCCCTGGCTCCTGCTGTGGTTTCGGTGCCGATTGAGTTTCAAATATGGAGTCGGACCCTGGAACTGGAAACTGGTCTCCCCAACCCTGAGATCTGTTTTGCTCCAGTGAGTCAGATCTCCTACTCCCTCTTCTCGATCATCCAGAAGCCTTTCCGATGATGATGTGGAACGTGTGGTGCAGAGACTTTAGGAAACCAGCGGCGCTGGCCAAATTATTGTCAGCTCCAACTCAGAGGGGTTTGGAGCCAACGAAGACCCCCCCCCCAATTGATTCCTCCTCCAATCCAGTCTGGGACCTCTGAGCTGGAGTGTTTGGAACTGGTTGTAGTGGAACCATCAGACCCAAGGCATGCACCAGGATCTTCGGGCCCAGCTACTGCTCTGACATCCTCTGTTCCGTCTGAACTCGAGGGGTCTGGGAGTCGACGCTCTGGTCAGGTCTGAGGAGGATAGTCGGGTCGGACAGTTTTCTGATCCGAACTTGCTCTTGGGGCTTCGGCACGTGTGAGCACCGATCCTACATCAACCTCAGAGCCAACCCCCTTGGTTCTGAGGATACCTTCTGGTTCTTCAGAGCTGGGAGCTTCCTTGGATCAGGGGTGGGGGCCCTTCGAGGTAATGAGAGTGCTGTCACCACTGACAGTTCCATTCCCAGGTACAGGCAGTCTTCCCCTAAAGGCACCAGTGTCTGTCTCAGTACCATCACATCCACACAGACTGGAGACCCAAAGCCTAATGATGCTCCATTATGTGACTCCCTCTCTTCTGAAACCTCTCCAGAATACCCTTCCAAAGATGTCCCTCGAAAGAGGTTATGCAAGAGGAAGCGTTTAGACTCACCACAGGAGTCCATCTCTTCAGATACAGATCTTGATTAATCGGAAGGGTCCTCACGGTCACCCTCTGAGGATGTCTCCTTTGCAGACATCCTAGAAATCCTAAAGCAGAGAGGTGGCTGGAAGTCCATCAGCTCTTCTGAGGAGGAGTCTGTGTACCTAGAGGTTTTCAGGTCTCGCCCTTCCACCTCTTAGTTGTCTCTGCCTTTTGACGAACTCATGAATGTAGTTAGTCGAAAGGTGTGGATGTCTCCAGACTCAGTGGAACCTGTTCCTCAGATGCCAAATAAGTTTATATCTGCACCTTTAGCAAGGAGTTTCTTACCAAGGGTGTCCCCCAGTAGATGCTATGGTGGTAGCGGCAGCCACCAACAAGGAACTTTCAGAGACATCCTCAGCTGTCCATCCACCAAACAAGGAGTGTCGTACGATGGACTGATACGGGAAGCGCATTTTCTCTTCAGTGACATTTGCACTCAGATACCTGAATTAGCTAACTTATTTTACTAGGTGGCAGAGAGATCTCCTGATGGAGCTAGGAGATACTCTACAAGGTTAAGTAGCTGCGGGGGTTTCAGACAAGGTTTCCTCTCAGCCCTCCACCTTAAACTGTGTGGCTAACTCCTCCATGAGGCTTATTTCTTAACACAGCAGATGGAGCGAGCAAGGCAGCAGGTTCAGGAAATTCCCTGAGGAGACATTCCTAGATGCAGTTGTTTGACTTTGCGGAGCCTTTTAAGTCTACCTTTGTTAATGTCCCCTTCTATGGTCCATCACTTTTCAGGCCAAAAGTTAAGGACACACTCACCAGGTGCGAGCAAGAAAGGAAAATCTCTCTGCTGTTGGATTCTGTTTTTCCTACCTTCTAGACCTTGCCCAAAAGGGAGGAAAGATGTGGTTCTGAAAATTCCAGAGAGCTTTTCAGGACGCACGTGGTGACTCTTCCCCCAGGAACAGAGGGGAAGCAGTAATGAGAGATGTTATCCATGCAGCAGAGGGGGGGTCCGCAGAATCAGGGCGACAGGCATTCATTCCATGGTAGGCCCTTTCAGCGCTCCTGAAGGGAGGCCCGGCTCTCCATCTCTGGAGCCAGTCAGGGGGGCAGTTATCTTTGTACCCAGAAGCCTGGCTAAAAATAAAAGACAAGTGGGTACAAAGCATCGTATCATTCTATACTCTTTTCCTTCCCTGTCTCGAACATAAAGAATATCCCAGACGTTCCACCCAGTCAAAGGGGACAGGAAACTATAGAAATTCAAACATTGCTAGACAAAAGAGTCATCCAAACAGTCCCCGCAGACCAAATAGGATTTGGAATTTACTGAAGGTTCTTTTTAATCCCAAATAAAACAGGGGACTGGAGACGCATACTGGATCTCACCAGATTACAGAAATCAGAAAGAAAAACAAAGATGTTTTTCGTGTTTCACTGTTGCAGTCCTAACACATGGTTTATCTGGCTCCCGGTAGCCCTCATTCGGCCCGAATACCAGAGTCCTTGGTATATGACGTCGGCTGTAAAACTGATCTCAGAATGTCAGGTATAAAGAGAGGCGGCCAACGCCATTTCCCCAGTCTTTCTTGCCGCGGTGCCCAGAGCAGATGCAATTCGCACTAGTGCCAGTCGGCCGTTTACCATGTTTCTGCATTCTGACTACCAAGTTGAAGATGCCTTCAGATAAGTACCCTGTTGGGGACCCTCTTTTCTTGCTTTAACGAATGTCAGATAAAGTTTATGACTGCCTTACCTATGGAAAACAGATTCCACACCGTGATTTTCATTCCTAATGTATAACTTGTTTGGCCTTGAGCACAATGTCCCTAACTGTGATCTTTGTGCTTCCTTCAACCCATGTACCATACGCCGTAGAGCTAAGATTTTATGTAAGCATTTCAGAGTCTGGCCTAAGTTCGTCGATATGGTGTCTTCTGGTCTCCTGACTTCGGATATACCTAGGAAACACAAGGACAAGGACCGCGACAGGCCTAGGGTTATAGCTGCTGATGACGTGCCAGTGAAATTGGTCGTCGGCCCAGCAGTAATTAGTGAGGCGCTTTCACAGCCCCTACAGTCTGCAGATTTTCAACCGCAGGCCTCTGCCGAGTTCTTTACGGAATACTCTATGCCACATGCTGTTATTTTGTCTTCAGACGCTCCTCCTGTTGCCGCCTCAGATGGGTCCGGAGCCGTTATGCAGGCACCGGCTTTTGACACCTCTTCTCTTCGACATGAGACCAGAGCCAGACCAACTACCGTAGCTCAGACTTCTGCAGTTGCTAGGCCTCCCAAGTCGCACCGGATTACTAGCAAACCTTCCAGTCGCAAATCTACCCACAAGCAGGTGTTGGCCTCCACTCCTGTGCCTCAGTCCCAGTTGGTAAAGATGGCTGGTGATCTTCTTTCCCTTATTAGGGGCTCTCACCCCCCCCCCTTACAAGAGGGCAAGGGAATTGTCTCCTGATGTTTTGTCCGTCTCATATTCTGAGGTTTCCAATATTTCTGCTAGTGAGGAAGGAAATTCTCAACTTTTTTCTGGCTTTGAGGATTCTGATGCTGAGGACTCTATCCCTTCTGCCTCCCCTCCAGAAGATTTTTCCTTTGGGGATACTTTGAATACTCTTAGGGAGCACTTTAAATGGGAAAGTCAGGATTTTCCTCAGTCTAAGAAGAGAATCCGGGAAATTTTGGATTTGCCACACCATAAACTTCTGGCTATACCTCCTGTTTTGGAAGTTGTGGATGATGATGTCATGGAAAATTTTTTAACTCCTAATTATGTTCCTCCTGCTCCTAGAAAACCTGATTGGTATTATAGGGTTCCTGATTCTTATCAGTTTCCTTTTAAAAATCCTATTGCTGCTCCTGAGATTATTTCTCAAGGTCCCAAGGGTGATAAAGCTACTATTGCTAAAAACCCTGTACCTTCTGATAAGGAGTCTAGGGCCTTGGACAAGTGGGGTAAAAAGGTCTATACCTCTGCAACTCTTGCCATTCGATCTGTGATTTGTCTTTTTCACATGCTTATGTATCAGCAGCATACTTGGGAGGCTATTAAGGCTAAGCTTGGGGATGTTCCTTCCATGTCAGAGAACAAAGACTTACAAGATTTACTAAATTCTGCCACTCTGGTTAATAAGCATTCATTTCATTGTGGTTTTGACACCTTGGAGGCTTTCTGCAAAGCAGCAGCCACTGGTTCTGTTATTAGAAGGCATGCTTGGCTTAAGGAGCAGCCTGTTTCTGAACTTGTAAAATCTAAATTGCTGGATGTTCCTTTGCACAAAGACAACTCTTTGGTAACAAGGCTGAGGAGGGAGGATAAGGTGAAATGTATGCAAGCTGTAAAAGATTTCCTTCAGGTTTAGCCTCCTCGGTTTAGTAAGCATTATCCTTCCAAGAATTGGTCTTTCCCTGATCCTGGCAAGCAGGGTCACTCTAGGCCTAGGAGTATCAAATCTTCCAGAGGGCAGGCTTCTGCCCCTCAAAGGGCTAAACAATGGCATTTTTCTTCTGCTAAATCAGGAAGTTATAAGCCAGCTTCCCAAAGCAAGCATTCTCAATGATTCCGGCCTTCTTGTGCCTACCTCTGCGGACCCAGGGTTTCCTTTGGGGGGGGGGGGTAGCCAAGTTTGCAGAAGTGTGGTCTACCATCACAAACGACAAATGGGTGCTCAACATAGTAAACCAAGGTTACAAGTTTTATTTTCACACCTTCCCTGTTCTACAAGGGTACCTAGACATTCCCAGAACTCTCAGGGCAGAGGTGGATAATCAAATTTCTTCTCTGACTATGGATGCTATAGAGCCAGTTCCTGCAAATTAGGCAGGCCTAGGTTTTTATTCAAGACTTTTTCTGGTACCCAAAAAAAGGGGCACCTGGCACCCTATTCTGGATCTGTCTATTCTAAATACTTTTCTGGAGATTCCTAGATTCACGATGCCCACTCTTCAACAGTTACTTCCAATGCTGGACAAGGATTCATGGCTGGTAACTTTGGTTGTCAAGACTAAGCTGCACATCCCAATAAGGGAAAGTTTCAGGCAGTTTCTTCGTTTCAGGGCTGGGGAGCAACACTTCCAATTCTCTCTGCTGCCCTTTGTCTCATCTACTGCTCCCAGAGTTTTCACAAAGTGGCTGGTGCCAGCCATTGCTTTTTGCAGGCAGAAAAACATTCAGATTTATCCTTACCTGGACAACTGTCTCATTCAAGCAAACTCCCCGGAACAGTTAAACCCAGACAGTATTCCTCCCTCAAGGCAAACAAGAAGATGTTTCGGCTTATTTCAAGAACTTGACAAGCATGACCCAGCTCTCTGCAAGGCAATTCCTGCAAGCACTGAGGTTCATGGGTTCATGTAGCCTGATGGTCTCATATGCGAGGCTGCATATCAGAAAACTTCACTGGTACCTCAAGAACCTTTGGTGTCAACGCACACAGGACTTGGACTTGATTCTTCCCCTTATTCCCTGTCTACAGATGGAGTTTCTCTGGTGGGCGACAGCCTGTTCTCAGAACAAGGGTCTGCCTTTCCACCCACCACCTGCCAGCCAGACTCTCACCACAGACGCCTCAGATTATGCATGGGGGGCACATCTTAAAAGGCAGGGGCATACAGTGGACATGGAGCACTCAACAGATTCATCTGCACATAAACTTAAAAGAATTGATGGCAGTGCAGCAGGCCTTGCTGGTTTTCAAGGACCTATTTTACCCTGGGACTCTTCTGATCAGGACAGACAATACCACAGTCATGTATATGGTACATCAACAAGCGTGGGGAGGGGGAGGAGACACACTCTTACCCTTTGTGCAGACACAGCATGAGACTATGGTCCTTAACAGCTCCCATGGGCATACATCTAATAGCCCAGTAACTTCCAGGAAGGCTAAACTCCTTGGTGGATCAATTGAGCAGACATGTTTTGGATCCTCACGAGTGACAACTGAAAAAGATCATTTTCCATCGCATCACTCAGCATTGGAGCAATCCTCAGGTGGATCTTTTCTCCTTTCACACCAATCATCTCCTTCCAACCTTCTGCACGAGGGAGTTTCACAACAAAGCTTGGAGAGTGGATGCTTTGTCCTTCCCATGGACACAACTCTCAATTTATGCCTTCCCTCCTCTGCCTCTTCTTCCCAGAGTGCTGCTAAAGATAAGGGACGAAAAACCAAAGGCTATTCTTATAGCACCAGATTGGCCCAGGAAGCATTGGTATCCCCTTCTTTGCAGCCTTTCCCAAGCTCAGCCTTAGCGTCTTCCCCTGGTACCAGATCTTTTTGTTCAGGAAGGGGGAAAGTTTTCTTCATCCTCATCTTCAAACTATGCATTTAACTGCCTGACTAATACTTTAAATCTTTCCCAGCAGGTGGTTGAAGCTCTTCATGTGGCCAGGAGGCCTAGCACCACGAAATCCTGTGCAGATAAATGGAAGAGATTTTGCTCTTGGATTCAGGCTAAATGAGAAGACTATTCTCATCCTTCTCTTTCCCTCATTCTTGATTATCTAGCAGGTTTGCTTAATGGTGAACTTTCCTTTTCTTCAATCAAGATTCATACTTCAGCAATTTCGGCTCATTGTTCTTTTGAGCAAGCAATTTTTTCTCAACCCTTGATGAAGCAGTTCCTGAGGGGAGCTAGCAATCTTAGACCTCCCAGAAGAGCTCCTACTCCTGTTTGCTATCTTAATTTCGTCCCGGAGAAGCTTACTCTACCTCCCTTAGAACCTGCTGCCTCTGCAGAATTAAAGTTTCTTTCCTGGAAGACTGCCTTTCTTTTCGCTATTACTTCTGCCAGATGGGTTTCGGAGCTGCAAGCCTTAATGGCAGTAGAACCTTTCATTATTTTTCATACAGATTAGGTTTCTCTGAGAACTAATCCCTCCTGTATGCCTAAGGTGGTTTCCAGTCTGACCCTTAACCAGTCTATTCATCTTCCTACCTTTTTCAATAACCCCCAGAATAAAGGGGAAAGGATTCTGCAATTTCTTGATGTGCATATACAGTTGAGATTTTACTTGAACAGGACTAAACCTTTTCGGAAGTCTGAGCAGTTGTTGGTTGGTTTTGCTCCTGGGACTCGGGGTAAAGCTATTTCGAAACAAACCATCTCCAAATGGATTGCTCATTGTACTCTCTTGTTACCTGCAGCATGGGAAGGTTCCCCCTCAGGTTGTTAGGACCCATTCTACTAGAGCAGCCTCTACTTCTGCAGCTTTTCTGAGAGGTGTGCCTACTAAGGACATTCTAGAAAACAGCTACTTGCTCTTCCGTTCATAATTTCACAAAGCATTACAATCTACCTTTGTTTTCTAAATCCAAGGCTGGTTTTGCCTCTGCAGTTTTGCAAGGCCTCCTTACCAACCCTTAATCTGTGATTCTTCCTCCGCCTTTTGTATTTTTTCTGGGCTTTGGGAATCAACCCATATGTTAGTACTGATCTGGGTTAGCCTTCTTTTGGGGGTTCCTGACAGTTAAGGCAAGCAAAACTGAGGGAATGGCGTCGGCCACCTCCCTTTATACCTGACGTTCTGACATCAGTTTTACAGCCTACGTCATTTACCAAGGACTCTGGTATTCGGGCTGACTGAGGGCTACCGGAAGCCAGATAACCCATATGTTAGGACTGCAACAGTGAATATTGTCGAACATCTACATTTATGATAAGTGTACACAGCTGTACTTTCTGGATGGTAACACTGCAGTCAATATTCCCCTTTCTGGGAAAAGACGATTGGATGTGCTCTATAGACCTCCAGGATGCATACTACCACATAAAAATGGACAGGCCATCCAGGAGTCCTCTGCACTTTCTGCTTAGAGCCAGTCACTATCACTTTCAAGTTCTGCCGTTTGGTCTCACTACAGCCCCAAGAGTGTTCAAGTGTATGCCAGTGGTCACGGCTCACTTGAGACATCTAGGATTCCGAGTATTTCGGTATCTAGACTGGCTCCTAACCACCACCACCAGGCATCTACTACTAAAAGCAAGAGACACCACATTACTACTTTGCTCTTACCTAGGAATCATGATAAATTATGAAAAATCTGCCTTGTTGCCATCTCAGCATATCGTCTTTATAGGGGCAGATCTAGACATGACAAAGATGATGGCAAAACTTTCTCCAGAAGGAGTTTTAGTTCTGCAACATCAGGTCTTAAACCTTTCTCCAAGAAAAAGGTACAGGTAAGAACAATTCTGAAAGTTTTGGGAACCATGGCAGCAGCAATAAACTTAGTTCCATTAGTACGCATGCACATGAGAATATTGCAGTCTCTACTTTTCACTCAGTGGTCATTGCAGGAACTACCCATGTTTCACCAAATTCTGGTAAGACTCCTGCAAGAAGGACCTTCGCTGGTGGCTTCACTCCACTCACGTGACATCAGGTAGTTCCTTTTTCTGTCCAGAGCTTTTAGCCACAGTAACCAGGGCCGCCTCCCAGATTGGGGGGGGGGGGCATTATCTGGGCAAGGCCGTCCAAGGCATTTGGCAGGAACACTAGGCACATTTGCACATCAATATCCTAGAGATGAGAGCGGTGCTTTTGGCATTGCAGGTACTTCAGGATTCTCTTCTGCTGAGGACTGTAGCAATTCAGGCAGACATGTCAGTTGTTTGGTACATAAGTAAGGAGGAACTAGATCTTATCCCCTTTTTCGAGAGGCCCCAAGAGTATGGCAGTGGGCAACCTCCTCTCTGACAGCAACACACCTCCCAGGGAAATCCAGCATGATGGCAGACCAACTCAGCAGAGCAGTTCTGATGCCTCACCTAGTGGTCCCTAAAAACAAGTAGTAGTGGAGATGATTTTCCACAAATGGGGTAAGCTTTGCTGTGACCTTTTTGCCACATCCATGAATGCCAAATGCAGCAGCTATTTTGCCATAATCACCCCTCTGGTGGAGTCACCAAGGGATGCACTTGTACACGATTGGCCCTGGGGTTTCCTCTATTCCTTCCCTGTGATACCCAAACTTCTTCAGAAAGCCAGCTCATTGGGAAGCAGTCATATTCTAATCACCCCACACTGACCTTGTCAAATCTGGTTCCCCTTCCTTTGGCCTCATCTCCAGGAGGACCCGTGGGTTCTGGACCCAGTTTCAGACCTTCTGACTTGTGCGTCGGGAACGCTCCACCCCTCTCTGGACCCTCAAATTGACAGCTGGGCTGCTCCAATTCCAAATATAGCCAGGCTCCTTAACCTTTCTCTTTTTGTCAAACACATCTTGATCTTGTCTCATAAGACTTCAACAAGAAAACTTTACTTGAGCAAATGGAAAAGCTTTTTTCCTGGCATTAAGTACATCACATTGATCCCTTTTCTACTCCTGTAGGCTGTATTCTTGAATTTCTAACAAAGCTATTTAATGAAGGCGCAGCTGCAGCTCTCATTGGAGTCCAGTTAGCAGCGATATCTAATTTACATATAAGCGATTTAGCCCCAAATATGATGTCTCACAGACTATGCAAAGCCTTCTAAAGGGCACTGTTTTATTAAGACCACCCATTAAGACCCCTCTACCACCATGGGACCTAAATTTTTGTTTTGTCCTGTTTGATTTTCCCCCCTTTGAACCTGCAGCATCCTGTGATCTAAAGATCTTGACATGGAAAACAATTATTTTGATTGGCATTACTTCTGCGAGAAGGTTTTCATAGATGCAAGCATTATCAATAAAGCCCCCTACATGCCTTTCCACAAATAGTGTATCCCTTTGAATGAACCCATCCTTCCTAATGAAAGTATGCTCACATTCTAATTTCAGTCAGTCCATAGAACTATCATTGTTCTTTCCCAACTATGGCAACAAGGCAGAAATATATTCAACACCACCTAGATGTACACAGACAATTAAGTTTCTGTTTACATAGAACAAAGGACTTCAGAAAATCTGACCAGTTTGTTTCATTTTAAAAAGCTAAGAAAGGTGCTTCTGTTTCTAAGATCACACTTTCAGAATGGCTATTAGATTGTATTACCTTTACATACAAATCTAACAACAAAGATCTTCACTGTAAAGTCAAGGGTTACTCTGTGAGAGCAATAGCGACTTCTGCTTTTCTTACTAGACTGCCTATTAATACCATTTGTGCTGCTGCAACATGAGCAAGCCCTCATACCTTTATCACTCATTACAAAGTGAATTTGGCCTCCAGGAACAGGGCCTCCTTTGGGTGCACTGTTCTGAAGAATATTCTCCCGTGACCCACGCAAGAAATATGGTGCTAGGGTAGCTGTCCCAACCAGTGAAGAATGAAGGTGAGCTAGGACAACATTGCATAAAGAAGCTGTGTACTCACCATAACGTTCCGTGTGTGTTGCCAATCTCGCCTTCATTTTTACATCCCACCCTCCTTCCCTCACCCCTTTGGCTTCTGGAGGACCAAGCGGTCACATTTGGCAAACAATGTTCTGTGACCTTCTTCATTGTTCTATAAAGTGTCAGATAGTCGATTGGAAAACTGTTAGCAGCAAACAAGCTCTGGGGAGCTCTCCTAGGGCATGATGGGATAGGGATACAGCCACGAGCCAGTAGAAGACCTTGAGCTTTTGTACATGGCCGAGTCGGAACCAAGCATCAGATGTTCCTCGTGTTTCACTGTTGTAGTCATTACATTTGGGTAATCTGCTGGCAGGTTGCCCTCAGTCGGCCTGAATTCCAAAGTCTTGGGTCCTGCGTCAGTTGCTGTCTCCTCTTCCATGATGTCAGGTAGTCAGGGGTATAAAACAAGCAGCCGACACCATTTTCTTTGGTCTTTCTTGCTGCGCGGTGCCGGAAGCAGAAGCATTTTGCAAGTACCGGTTGGCCGACTTCTGAAATTTTCGAGTTTCAGAACCAAAGTCTTTACTAAAGCTTAGTACCCCATTGGGGAAACTTTTTTCTTGCTCCATACCGATGTCAGAAAAAGTTAATTGTATTACTTGTGGGAAGCAAATACCTCATAAGGATTTCCATTTGTACTGTATTCCTTGCCTAGGCCCTGATCACAACGTGCCTGGCTGTCTGTTTTATGCTAGATTTAACCAACGCACTATTAAGCGTTGGTATATTTTTGCCTCAAAATATTTTGGAAACAGATTTAACTACCCAGAAATGTCGTCGGATAGCAATCCGACTACCGGAGTACACAAACGCAAAGAAAAGGGCAGAGACAGACAGTCAAGGTCCAAAACCGACGACAAAGCTTCTCCTAAGCCAGTCACCGGTTCGCCGGTACTCAGTGAGGAGCTTTCGCAGCCCCTGATACCCGCTACGTTCGAGTCGCAGGCCCCTACCGAGACCCATGTGGAGTCTGGCACGCCGTGAGATACTAAGTATTGGACCTACGGGTGTATCTCCCTCGGATGGGTCCAGAGCCGCTGAGCAGGCACCGGCTTCTGAGGGTGTATTCATGCCTCAACATTTTTATATAAAACCGACAGCTGCAAAACCAAAGACAAAAGCAACTTCTAAAGCTAAATAAAAACCACGAGCCACGGGCACAGGCCGCTATGCCTAAAAAACAGATGATCAAAATGGCTGAAGACCTTATTACCTTGATCAGGGGTTCCAACCCCCTTCCTATAAGAGGCTTAGGCAAAACACTGATTATGAATCTTCAGATCAGGTTTCTGTTTCTTCTGATCAGGAATTATCCATACCTCCCTGTGGGGATTCTGATGTAGAAGACTATCCCATCTGCATCACCTCCTGAGGAATATTCTTTTGGAGAAACCTTGCATACTTTGAGGGAGCATTTTCACTGGGAGAGTCAAGATTTCTCAGAATCAAAAAAGAGGCTCAGGCATTTCATTCTTCTCCCTCAGCACAGGCCTTTAGCCATACCCCCCCCCCCCCGTTTTAGACATTGTGGATGATGTGTTTTTGGAGTCAAGCTTGACCGCTACCTCCAGCTCCCAGTAAGCCTGACAGATATTACAGGGTCCCTGACTCTCTCAAATTTTTATTTAGAAACCCTGCTGCTGATCCTGAAACTATTTCACAGGGTCCAAAGGGAGTTAAGGCCTCAACAGCAAAAAATCCTACCCCCTACCCCCCCCCCCCCCCCCCCGACAGAGACTCAAGGGTACTGGATAGATGGGGAAAGAAGGTTTATACATCTGCAACCTTGGCAATTAGGGCCTTAAACTGCCAGTTTCATATGCTCAAGTATCAATAACATGTTATGTGATTGCTGAAACAGAAAATGATTTCTGAATGTGCAGAAAGTAAAGAATTGCAGGAATTATTGCATGCAGCTGAACAAGTTGGAAAGCATACTTTGCAATGTGGTTTTGATTCCTTAGAGGCCTCCTGCAGGGCCGCAGTTACTGGATCTGTGATTAGGAGGCATGCCTGGCTAAAAGAGCAAAATTTGCCTGATCATGTTAAAGCTAAATTATTGGATGCCCCTTTACAGCATGATGCTCTGGTATTAAGACAGAAGCGGTTTTAAAGAAAATGGAAGCTAAAGCTAAGTCTATGCAAACTGTAAAAGACTTGTTACAAGTGCAGCCACCAAGATTCAGTAGACACTGGCCTACAAAAATTGGACCTTTCCTGTGTCCAACGGAGCTCAAAGGGGCAAATCCAGATGCCCTAAGGGTTCCAGATACCTGGCACAAGTTTCTTACAGGTCAAAGTAATGGGGTCAGGAGGAGATAAAGCGCAACCCTACAGAAAACGGTCCCTATGACTTCCCTCTGCCTTCATCAAGCACTTACCTTTTGGTAGCACCCTTAGGGGGAAAATTAGCACTTTTTGCCCAAAATTGGCAGTTAATAACCCAGGACAAGTGGGTGCTAAACATAGTATCACAGGGATACAGATTCCATTTCCATACTCTGCCAATGGCAAATGGTTGGCCGGATCTGCCAAAACATCAATGGGCAGAGGCACAGAAACAGGTTACATCCCTCATGGATATGGGGGCTATTCAGCCAGTACCAGAACAGGAAAAAGGACAAGGTTTTTACTCAAGACTGTTCTTGGTACCCAGAAAGGACAAGGCCTGGCAGCCAGTACTGGATTTATCAATTTTGAACACATACCTGGACATTCCAAAATTCAAAATGCTGACTTTGCAGCAGCTTCTGCCCATGCTGGGAAAGATTGCGTGGCTGGTGACATTAGACTTAAAAGAGGCATACCTGCATGTCCCAAGAAGAGAATTGTGTAGAAGATACCTCCATTTCAAGGCTGGCTTAATGCATTGCCAATTCTCTGCACTGCCCTTTGGCTTATCTACTGCGCCCAGGGTCTTTACAAAGTGCCTGGCACCAATAATTACTTTTTGCAGACAAAGAAGTATACATATATATCCTTAATTGGATGACTGTCTCATTCAAGCAGAGAACAAGGACATTCTTCTTCAACACCTGGCGTTTGTGAAAAGGTTTCTTACATGTCTAGGGTACACAATAAACGAAAAGAAATCACAACTGGAACCCTCTCAAAAGATAACATTCCTGGGTGCAAGCTTGAATACAACTGCCCAGATGGCTTTCCTCACGCCAGACAAACAAAGGCAACTGACTAATTATTTCAAACTGATGGCAACAAAAACCCAGTTATCTGCAAGACAAACTCTGCAGGCTTTGGGCTTCATGGCATCCTGCATCCTACTGATTCCATATGCAAGACTGCATATGAGGAAACTTCAGTGGTACCTAAAAAGTTGATGGAGTCAACATTGTCACAGTCTGGAAACTATGATTCCTCTCATTCCCTGCCTACAACAGAAGTTTCTATGGTGGGCAAAGGCATGTCACCAAAACATGGGATGGGCCTTCACTCTCCCCCTGCCAGCCAAACCTTAACAACAGACGCATCAGATTATGCATGGGGGGCCCACCTGGCAGGAAGATGCATTCAGGGCATATGGACCCCAAAACAAATGCATCTGCATATCAACCAAAAAGAGATGCTAGCTGTTCAAAATGCCCTGACAGCCTTCAAGGACTTGCTTCATCTAGGACAACTACTGAAAAGGACAAGACAACACCACAGTTATGTGGTATATAAACAAGCAGGGGGCACACACTCATACCCCCTTTGCAGATTAGCCATGGCACTCTGGAACACAGCTTTGACTTACCAAATACATCTTCAAGCTCAATTCTTGCCAGGAAAACAAAATACTCTGGCAGACGATTTAAGCATAAACCTTATGGATCCTCACAAGTGGAAATTAGTTCCACAAGCCTTCAGCATGACAACAAAGAAATGGGGGAGCCCGGACATAGATCTATTTGCCTCTCCTCAAAATTATCAATTGAAAAGATTCTGCACAAGGACTTATCACAGACAAGTTGGAAGAACATGTCAGTTTACGCCTTTCCTCCTCTGCCTTTTCTTCCCAGGGTCCTACTAAAAGTCAGACAAGAGAAACCAAAAATAATACTAATTGCCCCGGACTGGCCCCGCCAATACTGGTACCCAATCCTAAGGAACTTGTCTCAATACCCAGCTTGGACCTTACCTCAAAGACCTTAACTACGACTGGCCCCGCCAATACTGGTACCCAATCCTAAGGAACTTGTCTCAATACCCAGCTTGGACCTTACCTCAAAGACCTTAACTACTGCCCCAGCAAAACAATCAGACCCTGCACAATCAACTCCAAACACTCAACCTGGCAGCATGGCTGATTATGTAGTTATGCAAACAATACCTCTCAATAAAGCTGTGATGGATGTAATTTTGGAAGCCAGAAGGCCTAGTACTAGAAAATCTTATGCTGATAAATGGAAGAGATTCTGTGCTTGGAATCGAGCACAAGGAATTGATGCAGCAGAACCAAATATTCCTCCGATATTACAATACTTGACTGAGATGCTTGACAAAGGCCCATCTTTCTCATCGATTAAAATACATGCCTCTGCCATTTTGGCTCATTACAATACAGATCCACCAATCTTTTCTCATCCTTTACTAAAGCAGTATCTTAGAGGAGCCAAAAATTTAAGGCCTCCCAGAAGATCACCAATACCTGCATGGGACCTCAATTATGTATTGGAAAAGCCCACCTTGCCTCCATTTGAACCAGCTGCTACTGCGGATATAAAGTTCTTATCATGGAAAACAGCTCTGCTCCTAGCAATTAATTCAGCAAGAAGAGTCTCAGAGCTACAGGCCCTCATGGCTGTGGAGCCTTTTATCATATTTTACCCAGACAGGGTGTCTCGGAGGACCAATCCTTCATTTATGCCCAAGGTGGTTTCCAGTGTGGCTCTTAGCCAAACTATTCATCTGCCAACCTTTTATCCAAATCCGCAGAACAAGAGGGAGTGAATTCTGCATTCCTTGGACGTACACAGACAGCTAAGATTCTACTTGAGCAGGACTAAAGCTGTAAGAAAAACTGATCAATTACTAGTGACATATGCTGCAGGATCAGAAGGAAAGGCTGTTTCAAAGTGGATAAGCCACTGCATTCGTTCCTGCTACTTACACCATGGCAAACCTGTGCCCAAGGGCAATTAGGTCTCATTCCACCAGAGCTGCAGCTACATCAGCAGCCTTTCTGAGAGGAGTACCAACCAAAGACATTGTAGAGGCTGCTACTTGGAGTTCTGTTCACACCTTTACAAAGCATTATCATTTGCCTCTCTAAGTCCAGGGCAGGCTTTGCCACTGCAATTCTGCAAGGCCTTATAGCCGCACCTAATGCTGTTTAGCTCCAGCATTCCATCCGTAGCTGTGGGATTCTACCCAAATGTAATGACTGCAACAGTGAAACACGAAGAACATAGTACGGTTGTGTACACTTACCATAAATGTAGATGTTCGAGTGTATTCACTGTTGCAGTCCAGGTTACCCACCCGCTATCCCCCTTTCATTCTGGAATTTTATCTTTTCTTCTCTGTCTTCTACAACCTATGTGGTGTATTTGCTTGTAGATGAAGGTAAAGTTTGTATTGATGCATGTGTATATAGTTTTTATATATATTTTTTTGCTACCTTTTTGGGGGCACCTGACATCTGGTGCAAGAAAAACTAAAGAAAATGGCGTCTGCTGCTTGTTTTATACCCCTGACGACCTGACATCATGGAAGAGGAGACCGTAACTGACACAGGACCCAAGACTTTGGAATTCAAGCCGATTGAGGGCAACCTGCCAGCAGAAGTAACCAAATGTAATGACAGGAACAGTGAATACACTAGAACATCTACATTTAGGTTAGTGTACACAACTGCACTTTCCAAACCCAACCAGTAAAGAATGAAGGCGAGATGGACAACACACATGAAATGTTATGGTGATGTACATAACTTTTTTTCTTTCTATTTCCAAGCAAGTATTTGCTCTGATATGCTAATTACTAGAATTCTTATCAGATTTCTATGAGCAATGATGGATGCCTTGTAACAGATGAATGCTGACCACAGGAATTTCTAATGAGTGTAGATTCATGCTGCATGTCTTCATAGGTTCATAGATGTGTACTAGGCTAATGGCCCTGGAGCCTATATAAGCCTAGCCCAAGAAGATTCCCTGGCATCATGCTGCACATAGTTAGTTCCCAGTGCCCTTGTAAAGCCAGACCACTGAAGTGATCCCCGGGGTGAAATTCCTAATCTCCACCCACTCATCAAGATTTCTCTTAGAGGGCCAGTGAAGTGCTGTGTTTGACGTGAATGGGAAGTTTGTTCCAGAGTATGGGAATTCTCTGGGTTAGGTACCTGTCCCTCCAGCATGTAATGTTTGTTGTAATAATAAGGTTAAGGTCCTTGGAGCGTGTGGCACAGAGGGATTGGGATTTCTTTAGGTGTAGCATATCTAGCACCTCTGGGTCAGACATGGCTTTGTAGGTCAAGCAGAGATTGCCTCTAAGTAGGAGATAAGAGACAGAGTATAGCAGGAGTTTTTTTTTTTTTTTATTCTGTCCATATAGGGCATGTGTGTAAGACCTAAGATCCTCTTAGTGAGCTATTTTTGTGGTCTTTCCAGTTGTAGGTGTCTAGAGAGGTACATACCAAATGGGGCGTTGTATTCTGCAATAGGTCTAATGAGGGACAAATAGAGAGGGATTATGACCTCTTTATTCCTGGATGAGAAACTTTTTTTACTGAGATGTGCCACATAGAAGGACTTTCTGACTTCACTGGCAATGTAGATATTCTTTGTATTTCACTGTTGCAGTCATCACACTTGGGTTATCTGCCTGCAGGTAGCCCTCAGTCGGCCCGAATACCAGAGTCTTAGAATTTCTGCTTCAGATGCTGTCGCTTCTTCCATGACGTTAGGTCATCAGAGGTATAAAACAGGCAGCCGAAGCCATTACATCAGTCTTTCTTGCCGAGGAGGAGCCCGAAGTAGAAGCAGTTTACAAGTTCCGGTCGGCCGCTACCTGAAATTTTCATTTTCGAGTTGAAAATCCTGAAGTCTTTTAAAGCTAAGTACTCCGTTGGGGATCCTTTTTTTCTTGCTCTAACCAATGTCAGAAAAATGTAACAATTGTCTTGCCTATGGAAAGCAAATACCTCACAGAGATTTTCATTCTTACTGCATCACCTGTTTAGGCCCAGATCACGATGTCCTTCACTGTTGGTTTTGTGCCTTGTTTAAAGCCTGAACCATTCGTCATGAGGCTATCTTTGTCGCTAAATTATTTCACTCTCATTCTCCATATTTTGAAATGGCTTCGATAAGCCATCAGACTACCGATCCTCCGAAAAAACATAAAGAAAAAGACAGGGCCGCATAGGTCCAAAGCTGCCGACAACGCTTCCATTAACCTAGTCGCCAGTCTGCTGGTACTCGGTGAGGCGCCTTTGCAGCCCCTTATACCCGCTTTTACAAATTTGCAGGCCTCTGCTGAGACCCATTCGGAGTCTGGTATGCCGCGAGATACTTCTTTGACTATGGAACCTGCGGATGTCTCTACCTTGGATGGGTCCGGAGCCGCTGTGCAGGCACTGGCTTCTGAGGGTGTATTCTGACCTACTGATGTTCGAATTAAACCGACTTTGGTTTTAGCTAAAACTACAGAGTTTCTAAAGCCCAGAGTATTCACTACGCCCAGAAAACCGACGACCAAAGTGTATGCTCAAGCTCCCATGCCACAAAAACAAATGCTTAGAATGGCTGAAGATCTTATTGCCCTAATCAGGGGAATCTAGCCTCCCCCTGCTAAGACACAAAGAAGTGAGTTTCATTCTGATTCTACAGACCCAGGAGTCCGATGACTCTGACCCTTCTGATCATCAGTACATGCCCTTATCAACCTATGAGGATTCGGATGCAGAAGAATCCATTCCCTCTGCCTCCCCTCCAGAGGATTTTTCTTTTGGTGAAACTGGGAATGCCTAGACTAACCTCTGTCCAAAAAGGGACTCGGAGAATTTTTAGAGTTGCCTCAGCACAAGCCTTTAGCTATATACCCCCTGTCCTGGATGTTGTAGATGATGGTTTTATGGAATCCAGTCTTACCCCAGATACTTTACCCCCTGCTCCTAGGAAACCTGACAGGTACTGCAGAGTACCTGATTCCCACAAATTTCTCTTCAAGAATCCTGCAGTGGATCCAGAGACCATTTCCCAGGGACCTAAAGGTATTGAGGCTACTACAGCCAAAAATCCTACCCCTTCATACAGGGATTACAGAGCTTTAGACAGATGGGGTAATAAGGTATATACCTCTGCAACGCTTGCCATCAGGGCATTGAATTGCCAGTTTCACATGTTGAAGTACCAGCAGCATATTGTGGAACTAATTAAACAAAAAATGGTGTTATTTCCAGATTGTGCAGAAAATAAAGATTTACAAGAGCTAATGCACTCTGCAAACCAAGTTAGTAAAGCATACTTTGCAGTGTAGCTTTGATACCCTAGAAGCATGTTGCAGGGCTGCAGTGACTGGGTTTATATGGAGAAGGCATGCTTGGCTGAAGGAACAAACCTTGCTAGATCGTGTCAAATCCAAATTACTAGACGCTTCTTTAAATAAGGACGGTTTATTTGGCACCAAAGCAGAAGTTGTTCTTAAAAAGATGGAACAAAAAGCTAAATCTATGCTAACTGTTAAGTCTTAAAAGTGCAACCACCTAGATTCAGTAGGCATTGGCCTTCTAAAAACTGGTCCTTTCCTGCCCCTTCCAGGCCTTCTCAGACCAAACCCAGGGGAAACAGCCCACCGAGACTATAGTCTCAGGGTATGCAGAGATCTAAACAATGGAGTGCCCCCACCTCAAAAACAGGGAGTGGTAAGCCGCCCCCTTTTGGAAAAAGTTCTCAATGACTTTTCAATTATCCTTCCCAATTACTTGTGCCCCTAGGAGGAAAACTTGCCCGTCATACAAAAAACTGGATGTCCATTACCCAGGACAGATGAGTCCTAAACATTGTGTCTTGGGTACAGATTCTACTTCCATACACTGCCAGCCCCAAAAGGGTTTCCAGACCTTCCTCCAAACCAGTGGGCAGAGGCTCAAAAGCAAGTACTTTCCCTGCTCAATATCAGAGCTATTCAAAATGTTCCATAGAACAAAAGGGGGCAGGGTTTCTACTCCAGACTTTTCCTTGTGCCCAGAAATGAGGGCTCTTGGCGCCCAATCCTGGATCTATCAACTCTCAACACCTTTCTGGTGGTCCCAAAATTCAAGATGCTTACTCTGTAAAAGGTTCTCCCTATGCTAGCCATTGATGCTTGGTTAGTCACTTTAGACTTAAAAGAAGCTTATCTGCACATCCCCATAAGGGAGTCTTGCAGAAAATATCTACGCTTCAGGGCAGGCTCTATGCACGATCAGTTCTCTGCACTTCCCTTTGGCTTACCTACTGCGCCCAGAGAATTCACAAAGTGCCTGGCTCCAGCCATTGCATACTGCAGGCAGAGAAATAACCAAATTTCCCATACTTGGACGACTGCCTGATTCAGGCGATCAGTCAGGAATTGCTACGTCAGCACCTGGCATTTGTAAAAAGCCTTCTCACTTCATTGGGGTACACCATCAGAGAAAAGAAGATGTTATGTGATCCTATCTCGCCTACATTCTGACTGATGGGTTCGGAGCCGATCCCTCGGCTCCGACTCGGCACGCTTATGCCAAAGAGCGAAGTCTCTTACTGGCTGAGCTTACCATATCCCAGGATGCACCACTACCAGTCTCCCAGATCTCGTTTGCCGCTAACAAGTGAAGACGTGGTCTCGAGCTGGCTGAGTTAAGTAGTGATTATTTCACTAGTTTTTCTGTCAGGATTTTCTTCATTCTCAATAAAAAGCTGTTTTAACAGCTATTCTTGTGTTTAGAGTGCGTTTGACAAAATTCACTTGGTGAATTCTTGTGTTGTGAGTGTGGACTAGGAGTACCTCTTGTCTGGAAAGGCCTTTCCCGGTCTTTTTATTTGTAGGTGACTTCGGTTCTGTTTCGGATCATTTATATTTCTCTTCTTTAAAGAAGAACTAGCAGAGAGAAATTATTCCAATTTACAGAGTTTGTGCTGTGTTTTGACTACAGAGTATTGCGAGTGATAACTGTAAGCCTATTCTAGGTGTGTCACCAGTGTTTCTTCCAGTTAGTTTTCTGAAATTTTTTTATAATGTCTCAGAATCCTAGGCCTTCGGGCTTTAAGAAATGTGTAAAATGTAGCTTCAAAATGTCCATCACGGACGATCACTCGCTCTGTGTGTATTGCTTAGGGGCAAAACATTTACAGGAATCATGTAGTGTATGTCACGCTTTTTCCTCAAGGGTCCTCCAGGAAAGAAAAAATAAATTAATTCTTAAGGGATTAATTAAACCTTCTTTCGAAGAAGCTTTGGCATCCTCTCCTTCTCCGCCAAAAGAAAGGGCGTCGGCTCCGACCAGTCCGTCGGATCCGATCGCTAAGAAACAAAGGCAGGCCTCTCCTTGGCTCCAAGGACTTGGAGCCGAGGTCGGAACGGTCTGCCTCGATGCCACCAGTATCGACTCCTCTGTCTTCGGAGCCGATAGCTGCAGCATCGAGAGCCGGGTCACCTTCTAAGGCTCCACTGCTCGGAGCCGACAAAGGTTGCCCGCTCAGACACTTCCTCCTCGGCGCGAAGTCCACCTCGGCACCGATGGAATCTGGTGTGTGTATTCCTTCGGCGCCGATAGTTGTCGAGTCTCCTCGGAGCCGGTCCCCTAGTCCTTTGGGGCCGTTGGAGAGGCCATCTCGAACCCGTTCTGTTTCCTCTCGGTCTTCGAGGATGTCAGATTCTGATATAGACAGGGTGCTCCAAAGACTGTTCCAGTCCCCAGTCTTCCAAAAATTTGTTTAGGTTCCGACCCAGTTGGCTTCGGAGCCGATGACCTTGGCCCACCCCATTGCCATTCCTCCTCTGACTGCTTCGGCTCCGTCGGAGCAGGTGCTGTTGGAGCCGGTGGAGATATCAGGGTCGGCTCCGACCCTTACTCCAACCAGGGCCTTCGGGTCCGAGTTTGGTACGCGGACTTCTTCGGCTGGACCCGGGGGTGATGTTTCGGGGCCTATGCTTTCGGTTCCGAGCCTCCCCCTCGGTGCTTCGGCTGCGGGACTTCCGTTGGCTATCACGGCTCTGGGGACCGGACACTCCCAGGATTCTGGGGGTCCGGCTTTCAGAGCCATGAGGAGTGCCTTGGCCAAGTCCTCTTCGGCCATCTCTCCGGCTTTACCGGCACCTTCCCTGGGCGTGGAGACTGGGTCTTTGGCAGTTCCCCTGTCCGTAGTCAGCGGAGCCCCGGGGCCTGAGGTTACCCCAGTGGGGTTCCCCTCCTCCTGAGGGTTCTTCGGAGTTGTCTTGGAGGAACCCCAAGGAAGAGATCGTGCAAGAGGAAGCACGTGGAGTCCCCGGAGTCTATTACATCAGACACTGATCTGGATGATGCAGAGGGGACCCCGAAGTCGTCCTCGGATGATGTCTCATTTGCAGACATTTAGAGATCCTCAAACAACGAGGCGGCTGGATATCCAAACCCCCCTCTGCTGACGAGTCAGTGCTCCTCAAGGCCTTTGGGGCTCAGCCCTCCGCCTCCTGGGTGTCTCCGCCTTGACGAGCTTCTGGATTTAGTTTGTCGAAGGCGTGGGAACATCCAGATACCGTGGAACCAGTCCTTCTCGTCCAAATAAATTTTTGTCTGCTCCCCGAGAAGGAGTTCCTCACAAAAGGAGTGGCTGTAGATGCCATGGTGGTGGCATCTGCTACACAACAGGACGTGGCAGAGGCTTCAACGTCCGTCCATCCTCCTAATAAGGAGTCTAGGAGTATGGACAGGTGCGGAAGCGCACCCTGACTTCAGCGGCCTTTACTTTAAGGTCTCTGAATTATTTGGCACATTTTACCAGGCTTCAGAGGGATCTGGTCAAGGAGTTGTCAGATTCCCTCGGTAACCTACCTGAGCAGCTAGCCCAGTCGGTTAGCTCTCAGTTGGCTATCCTTACGTCAATTTCTAACTCGTCCATGAGGCTCATTTCCTATGCGGCCGAAGGGGCGGTAGAGCGGCAGGCACAGGCGTGGCTCTCGGAGACAAGCCTGGCTCCGCTTGTGTCAGTTCTGAGGAGGCCTTCAAGTCTTCCTTCGACGCTCCCTTTGATGGGTCCTCATTGTTTGGACCCAAGGTTAAAGACACCCTTACCGCTGTGAGCAGGAGGGAAAAACTTTATCTGCCGTAGGTGCCCGTTATTCCACTCCCTTCGGCCTTACCCCAAGGCTAAAGGAGGGGAAAATGTGGTTCCAAATCTGCAAGTTTTTCTCCCAACAGCAGGAAGATTCCCCTTCCAGAGGCAGAGGACGGGGAAATTTTTCAGGGAGACGCCGTCCCAGAGGCGGCAGAGGGCCCCGCAATTCTGGAGACCGCGAGTCCTTTCGTGGCTCTTCAGCCTCCCACACGTCATGAGGGATTGCCCGGCTGTGCTGCTCCGGAGCCAGTCGGGTGTCGTTTTGCCAAGCACCTAAAAGCCTGGGAGTCAATCACTCAGGACAGATGGGTGCTTCGGATCATTGCCGGAGGTTACACCATCCCATTCACATACTCTCCCCCACCGTCCAAAAGAATCCCGGACCCACCACCCAGTCAAAGGGAAATGGCAACCGCAGAAGCTTTAAAGCTGCTAGAAAAAGGAGTCATCCAACCGGTCTCCACAGACCAGATCGGATCAGGAAATTACTCCAGGTTCTTTTTAGTGCCAAAAGACAGGGGACCTGAGACCAATATTGGATCTCAGCAGACTGAACCAATCCGTCCACGAAATCCAAATTCGAATGGTCACGTTACAATCCATTCTCCCATTGTTGGAGAAGGATGTTTGGATGTGCTCCATAGACCTCAAGGACGCCTATTATCACATACCGATACATCAGGCGTCCAGGAGGTATCTGCGCTTCAGCCTGGGAGTCAGTCATTACCAATTTTGCGCTCTGCCCTTTGGTCTCACCACAGCCCCCAGGGTGTTCACCAAGTGTTTGGCAGTAGTGACGGCTCACCTGAGAAGTCTTGGATTCCAAGTGTTTCCCTATCTCGACGACTGGCTCCTGACTGCCACCACCAGGCATCTACTAATGGACAACCTCAAAGCCACCATCTCCCTGGGTATTACCCTGGGGATTACATTCAGTTGGTCAAAGTCTGTCTTGCTGCCCTCTCAACGCATAAAGTTTATAGGAGCAGAGATAGACTCAAGATTGATGCGTCTTTCTTCCTGCCGAAAGGATCCAAACTTTACAGGGCCAAGTTCAAGCTCTGATCTCGAGATCCAAAGCCCCAGCCAGGATGGTTCTACAAGTTTTAGGCTCAATGTCTGCCACGGTTCTTTTAGTTCCTCTGGCAAGATTACACATGAGGATTCTTCAGTGGCTATTGTCAACTCAATGGTCTTTTAGGATCTTCCCTCAATCATCACATCATGATTACGGAAATATGCAAAAGGGACCTTCGCTGGTGGCTTCAGACATCCAATTTGGATCAAGGAAAACCCTTTGTTCTCCCCTCTCCAGTGGTTACCCTAACGACAGATGCCTCCCAGATAGGGTGGGGGGGGCATTGTCTGGGCAGGCTAGTTCAGGGCTCCTGGCTTCCAGGCTAAGCTCTTCTCCACATCAACGTGTTGGAGATGAGGGCTGTACTTCTATCCCTACAAGCCTTACACAAGTTTCTTCCTCAGGGCATCATCGCCATCCACACAGACAACATGTCGGTGGTTTGGTATCTGAACAAACAAGGAGGGACCAGATCATACCCCTTTGCAGAGAGGCCATGAGAGTGTGGGAATGGGCTGTAGCTACCAACCGCTTCTTGGTAGCGACCCACATCCCGGAAAGTCAAATATATTGGCAGACAAATTGAGCAGGACAATTCTCTCTCCTCACGAGTGGTCTCTAAACCACACAGTAGCAGCTCAGGTTTTCAGGAGATGGGGACGCCGTGCTGCGACCTATTTGCAACTCCACTAAACACCAAGTGCCAAAGGTTCTTCTCCTTGATCCCACATCAGGGAGTACCAGCCATGGATGCTCTAGCACAACCTTGGCCAACAGGGCTACTTTATGCCTTTCCTCCAATTCCGCTTCTTCCCAGAGTTATTCAAAAGCTTCTCAACTGGGGTCTTCAATGATACTGATTGCCCATACTGGCCTCGTCAGGTATGGTTTCCCTACCTGAAGAAGCATGCAGTGGACGATCCGTGGACTTTAGACCTAATTCCGGACTTGCTAATCCATCAGTTGGGACATCGGCATCAGTCCCTTCAATCTTTGAAATTGACAGCTTGGCTCCTCCACTTCCGACTTTAGTTAGAAGGCACACACTAGACCCGGAAGTTGTTCACATTTTATCTTCGGCCCACAAACCCACCACTAACAAATTGTACCTTAGTAAGTGGAAGAGGTTTGCTATCTGGGCTCAACTCAAGGGCTTAGACCCTATCACTGCTCCTGTCCCAGAGGTCTTAAAATTCTTAACATCTCTATTTAATCAGGGATCTTCTGTCTCAACTATTAAAGTCCAACTAGCTGCTATCTCTAAATTCCACGAATCCATGTATCCTCCTTTAATGAGCAGCAGACTATGCAAAACTTTCATTAAAGGTGCGAGCCTATTAAGACCCCCAATTTTTCATCCTGCACCTCCGTGGGATCTTGATTTGGTGCTTCGCGCATTAACATCTCCCCCTTTCGAACCGGCTGCTACATGCGAGTTAAAATATCTGTCTTGGAAAACTGCCTTCTTAGTGGCAATTACTTCGGCAAGAAGAGTTTCAGAGCTTCAAGCCCTGTCTATTAAGCCACCGTACTTGATTTTCCACAAGGATAGAGTATCACTTAGGCCTAATCCATCCTTTGTCCCAAAGGTCTGTTCTAGTTTCTGCCTCCAACAATCTCTAGAGCTACCAGTTTTCTTCCCAAAATTCTCCAATGAAGCAGAATACACTCTTCATAAATTGGATGTTCACAGGCAATTACGCTTCTATTTAGACAGGACTCAACAACTTCGTAAGTCAGACCAGTTGTTTGTGTCCTTCTCAGATAATAAACTGGGCCAAACCATCACAAAAGCTACTATCTCAAAATGGATCAGAGATTGCATAACTCAGGCTTATTCTTCGAATAAGCAACTTACAAGATCTATCAATGCACATTCTACCAGAGCTATGGCTACTTCTATAGCTTTTCATTCCAAGCTCGCTATATCGAAATCTGTGCTGCGGCTACTTGGTCCAATCCGCACACTTTCATTTCCCACTACAAATTGGATGTGGCATCTAAAGGACGAGCTTCATTTGGTTCCACGGTACTCAGGAGTGTTTTCCAGTGAGCCACCCAGGATTCAGGTGCTAGGGACGCTGTCCCATCAGTCAGAATGTAGGCGAGATAGGATCACATAACATCTTTTAGTTATGTACTCACCATAACTTCAGATGTTTGGGATCCATCTCGCCTACATTCCTAATACCCACCCTCCTTCCCCCTGCCTTGGAGATCAGAAGAGATTGAACGGTTTTGAGTTCTACTGTTTATCTTGTTTCATCTGACTATGTTATATAAGCAGGGTGTGCATGTGTGCATGTATGCGGACAAACTAGATCTGGGGGACTGGTAGTGGTGCATCCTGGGATATGGTAAGCTCAGCCAGTAAGAGACTTCGCTCTTTGGCATAAGCGTGCCGAGTCGGAGCCGAGGGATCGGCTCCGAACCCATCAGTCAGAATGTAGGCGAGATGGATCCCAAACATCTGAAGTTATGGTGAGTACATAACTAAAAGTTAAAACTGGTGCCCATTCAAAAGATTGTATTCCTGGGAGCAAGCTTGGACACAACTTCCCAGATGGCATTTCTCACTTCAGAAAAACAGGTCTTTCTGACAAACTACTTCAAACAAATGGCCACCAGAACCCAGCTATCTGCAAGAAAAATACTGCAAGCCCTAGGGTTCATGGCCGCATGTATTCTGTTAATTCCTTATGCAAGACTGCATATGAGGAAACTTCAATAGTACTTAAAAAGTCTTAGGTGCCAGTATTCTCAGGACCTGGAAACAGTAATTCCAATCATACCTTGTCTAAGGGCAGATTTCCTTTGGTGGGCAGAAGCATGCAACCACAAGGGACTGCTTTTCACTCAACCTCTCACTGTCCAAACCCTGACAACAGATGCATCAGACTATGCATGGGGGGCTGACATGACAGGCAGATGCATTCAGGGCCACTGGAACCCAGCCCAGATTCTCCTGCACATTAGTCAAAAAGAGATGCTAGCTGTATGAAATGCTCTGACAGCCTTCAAATACCTTCCCGGACAACTGCTTATAAAAACAGACAACACCACAGTTATGTGGTACATTAACAAGCAGGGAGGAACCCAATGTTAAGTTGTCAATCTCGCCTTCATTCTTGCTGGATGGGTTCGGAGCCGATCCTCGGCTCCGACTCGGCACTTGCTTTAGCTTGAGAACTCCTTTTACCAGCTCGAGGCAACCCTATATCCCATGATGCAAGGCGGAACTACCTCAGATCTCGTTTGCCGCTTAGCGAAAGAGGTCTCCTTTGCCAGCTGAGGTAAGTAATTTTCTTGTTAAAAGAGAAAAGCTTAGTTAGGGTTTTATTTCCCCCTTGTATCCATTTTTATAGTCTGTAGTGAGTTACAGCCCACCCTATTCCCTTGTTTTTCAAACTTTTTATTACCTTTAGTGTAAAAGTTTTAGTTAGGCCTAAACCCCATTGGTTAATCCCTTCCTGTGTGTTAGGGGATTAATTTTGTGTGTTTGTTGGGGTTTGTGTGTGTGACTTCCTAGGATTATGTCTAGGGAAGGCAAGGTCTCAGGCTTCAAGAAGTGTGACTCGTGCTGTCAGAAAATGTCTCTGACAGACGGTCACACTTCTTGTGTTTATTGCCTGGGGCCTTTGCACCTGCAGGACTCCTGTGCTTTGTGTCACTCTTTTAGCCAGAGAGTCCTGCAGGAATGGAGGAATAAGCTTATCCTCCGTGGCTTACTTAAGCCAGAAGGTTCTCCCTCTAAAGCAGGGTCTGGGAAACCTTCTAAGCCACCGAAGGCTCAGGCTTCAGTATCCAAGCCTCCTCCGGTGGCTCCGGCTCCGTCGGAGCTGAGATCAGCTCCGGCTGGAACCGATGTATCTACCTTAAAAGTATTGGGTTCGGCACCGGCTGGTTCCGATACCTTGTCTACTGTGGCCTTGTCGGCTCCAGCTGGAGCCGACACCTTATCCAGCATCGGAGCCGAGAAACCTTCGGCTCCATCTGGAATTCAGGGACCGCACCGATGACTTCGTCCGAAGAGATCTCGGTCCCCTTGTTACAGAGTATCCACTCGGCTCCGGTCTCCTCTTTGTCGGAGCCATCGGAGCCGATCTTCGAGATCTTCCAGGCTGTCTGACCACGACTTAGAGAGGGTGGTAAGCAGGCTGTTGAAGTCACAGGCACTGGCCCAAATGCTCCATAGCCTGTCTCAACAGACTTGCTATAGCCTCACCCCTTGAACTTCCTCCTCCGACTCCACACCAGAGTTGGAGCCGGAGCTTCGGGACAGCGACTGTTTGGTGCCGGAGCCGATACATCCTTCGGCTCCGTCGTCCTCGGCTCCGATCTCCTCCTTGAGGCCTTCCTTGGAGGGATCCGGTCGCCGGTTTCCCTTGTCGGCTCCGAGGGGCTAGTGGCATCGGACCCTTGTCCGACCCGCTCTCCCTCGGGGCTTGGCTTTGGTAAGCTCGGCACCGACATCGCCTCGAGCCTTCCCTCTCAGTGGAGCCGGAATTCCTGTTTCCTCGGGCGGGGATATTCCGGCCTCCCGGGAGGAGCCTTTGAGGTGATGAGGAGTGTCCTGGCCTCTGAGCCTGGTCAACGGTCCATCCCTCTAGCTCCTCCCTCTTCAGTGCCTGTAGACGCCTCTTGCCAGCCTCTTGCTCTCAGGCCCAGGGATCCATCGCCCCAGGTTTCCCCATTGGGAATTTCCTCCTCTTCGAGTTTCTCCTGATCCTGCAGGTGAACCCCTCGGAAGAGGACGTAAGAGGAAACACACAGACTCCCCGAGTCTACTACATCGGATACCGACTTAGATGAGTCGGAGGGTTCCCCACGATCCCCCTCTGAGGATGTCTCCTTTTCAGACATCCTTGAGCACCTCAAACAGAGGGGGAATTGGCCATCCATTGATCCCTCCGAGGATGAGTCGGTATACCTGGAGGCTTTTGGATCCTGACCCTCCACCTCCTGGGTGTCTCCGCCTTTCGACCCACTTATGCAGGTAGTGGCTCGGAAGGCGTGGGCGGCTCCATATTCTGTGGAACCTGTCCCCAGGAGACCATCCAAATTTATCACGGCCCCTACGGACAAACAGTTCCTTTCCAAGGGTGTCTCTGTGGATGCTATGGTGGTGGCGGCCACTAAGAAGGAACTGGCGGATCCTTCAGTACCTGTCCATCCTCCTAACAAGGATTCTAGGACCATGGACAGGTATGGAAAGCGGATGTTTTCTTCAGCGACCTTTGCTATGCGTTCGCTGAACTACCTTTGTCACTTCACCAGGCTTCAACGAGATATTCTCAAGGAACTGGGTGAAGTAGTCCAGGATCCTTCTGCAGCTGGGGCTCAAGAAAAAATTGCCTCGCAGCTTGCAATCCTGAATTCCCTATCTAACTCCTCCATGCGGCTCATATCCTATGCGGCCGATGGAACGAGCAGGGCCGCAGGCACAGGAGTTGCTCTTAGACGCCAAGCCTGGATGCGCCTTTGTAATTTTGCGGACCCCTTTAAGGCGTCCTTCACTAATACCCCCTTTGATGGTTCGGCTTTGTTCGGACCTCAGGTGAAGGATACCTTGACCAGGTGTGAGCAGGACGGTAAAACTCTTTCTGCCGTTGGAGTCCAATTTTCCACTCCTTCTAGACCATATCCCAAGGGTCAGAAGGGGGAAGATGTGGTTCCGTAAAGCCCAAGGAGCTACACGGACGACGTGGTCAGTTTACCCCAGAGGCAGAGGGGTAACAATAATAGACGCCCCCTAGAGGCAGGGGGTCCTCAGAACCAGGGCAACAGGGAGTCTCTTCCTGAGAAGCCCTTTCAGCATCCCTGAGGTGTTGCCCGACTGTCCACCCTTGGAGGCAGTCGGGGGAAGGATTTCACTGTACCCAGTAGCCTGGCAATCCCTATCACAAGAGATGTGGGTACAGTCGATCATATCCGAGGGTTACAAAATCCCTTGAAGGTTTCCGTACCTCTACAATCCCTTCCAGACATCTCACCCGGTCAAAGGGATTTGGCAGAACAGGAGGTTTCAAAGTTCCTAGAAAAAAGAGCCGTCCAGACTGTGCCGGCAGACCAGGTAGCATCCGGCGTCTACTCGAGATTCTTTTTTGGTCCCCAAAAGGACGGGAGATTGGAGACCAATATTAGACCTGAGCAATCTAAACAGATTTGTCAAGAAGGCAAGATTCCGGATGGTCACGCTTCAGTCCATTCTGCCCTTTCTGGGCAAGGACAACTGGATGTGCTCTATAGACCTTCAGGATGCGTACTATCACATAAAGATTCACAGGCGCTCCAGAAGGTTTCTCCGCTTTCGGCTAGGGACCAGTCATTACCAATTCAGTGCACTGCCCTTTGGCCTCACGTCATCCCCAGAGTGTTTACCAAATGCATGGCAGTGGTCACAGCTCATCTGAGACGTCAAGGATTCCAGGTGTTTCCCTACTTGGACGACTGGCTCGTCTTCGCCACCACCAAGTGTCAGCTTCTTCAGTCCAGAGACTACACTCTACAGCTTTGCAGGAGTTTGGGAATTTCAGTAAATTTCGAAAAATCTTCTCTGCTGCCTTGCCAATCTATCACCTTTATAGGCGCAGAATTAAACACCGTCAAAATGTTAGCCAAACTAACAGATCAAAGAATTCTGGACATCCAAAAATTTGTTCGGATTCTATTGCAGAGCAACAAGATCAAAGCCAGATTTATACTGAAGGTTCTAGGTCTTATGCCTGCGGCCATTGTTCTTCTACCACTGGCTTGCTTCCACATGCGTCTTCTGCAGTGGATGCTATTCACGCAGTGGTCGTACCACAGTCTCCCGATGAGGCACGAAATCTTAGTCACACAGTCGTGCAGAGCTCATCTGAATTGGTGGATATCTTCCCCTCTTCTTCATCAGGGCCGACCCTTTATTCCCCCTCCTCCAGTTGCCACAGTCACTATGGATGCCTCTCTGATCGGGTGGGGGGGGGCATTATCAGGGCAGGATGGTCCACGGGACGTGGCAACCCATAGAATACCATCTGCACATAAATGTCGTGGAGATGAGAGCAGTGCTTTTAACGTTGCAAGCCCTCAACAACTTTCTTCCCACGGGGACTATTGCAGTACAAACGGACAACATGTCCGTGGTCTGGTACATCAACAAGCAGGGCGGGACCAGGTCCTATCCGTTGTGTCGAGAAGCTCTCAGACTTTGGCAATGGGCGATCTCCTCTCATCGGTTTCTGATAGCAACGCACATCCCCGGCAGGTCCAACCTATTGGCGGACAGGCTGAGCAGATCCATTCTGATGCCTCACGAGTGGTCTCTCAATCAATCTGTAGTGGATCAGATTTTTCTGAAGTGGGGCACTCCTTGTTGCGATCTTTTTGCTACTCCTCAAAACAACAAGTGCCCGATTTTTCACTCTCTTTCCCCTTCCAGGCCAACCCCTGAGAGACTCTCTAACCCAGGATTGGCCCCGGGGACTTCTGTACGCTTTTCCTCCCTTTCCCTTGATTCCACAAGTCATTCAGAAAGCCACCATTTTGAGGGCCAATTGATCCTCATTGCCCCATATTGGCCTCGACAAATTTGGTTTCCGTCTCTGCATAGTCACCTTCTGGTGCAGCCCTGGCATCTGGACCCAGTTCCGGATCTCTTGATCCACCAGTCGGGTCAGCAGCACCGGGCCATTCATTCTCTCAACCTCACTGCTTGGTTGCTCCACTTCCTTCCCTAGCCAGGCTTCCGATGATTTCTGACTCAGTCAGAGACATCTTAGTGTCTTCTTTAAAGTCGTCCACTAGGACTGTTTATGCTAGCAAGTGGCGACGTTTTCTATTTGGGCAAATTCCAGAAATATTGATCCCTTTACTGCTCCTGTACATTCTGTTTTAGATTTCCTGGCGGAGGTTTTTCATTCAGGATCCTCGTCATCTACAGTCAAAGTACAACTGGCTGCTATTTCCAAGTATCATGTTGGCTTGCATGACAATAACATTATGTCTCATAGATTATGCAAGGCCTTTCTGAGAGGAGTTTTTCTCCTAAAGCCGCCTATAAAGCATCCTCCTCCGCAATGAGATCTAAACTTAATGTTGGCATCCTTGATACTACCTCCTTTCGAACCGTCTGCTTCATGTTCTTTGAAGTTATTGACCTGGAAAACTATATTCTTACTGGCTGTCACTTCTGCAAGAAGGGTTTCCGAGATTCAAGCTTTCTGCATTCGTTCCCCTTATTTGGTTTTTCATAAGGGCAGGGTATCATTAAGAACGAACCCTTCCTTTCTCCCCAAAGTTGTGTCTCAAACCAATATTAACCAATCTATAGATCTACCAGTCTTTCCCAAACTATTCCGACAGAGCTGAACAGAAACTGCATTTTTTGGATGTCCATCGTCAGCTCAGGTACTATTTGCATAGAACTAAACAATTCAGGAAATCGGACCAATTATTTGTCTCCTATGCAGAAAACAGGATAGGTCTTCCAGTTTCTAAAGTGACCTTATCCAGATGGTTGACTTCCACCATTTCCTATGTGTACTCTCTCAGAGGCGAGCAGCTATCTTCTAAACCAAAAGCACACTCAATCAGGAGTCTGTCCACTTCTGCAGCCTTTCAGGATAGACTACCCATTGATACCATTTGTGCAGCAGTTACTTGGGCCACGCCTCATACCTTTGTCTCTCATTACAAGTTGGACTTGGCCTCCAGAGATAGGGCCAGTTTTGGTTCCACAGTTCTCAAGAGTCTGGTCCATTGAGCCACCCGGGATACAGGTGCTAGGGACGTGGTCCCATCCAGCAAGAATGAAGGCGAGATTGACAACTTAACATTTAGAAGTTATGTACCTACCATAACGTTCCATGTTAGTTGTCTTCTCGCCTTCTTAAGGCGTCCCTCCCTCCTTCCCCCTGGCCTGGACAGATCTTGAAGAGTTCCTATCAGGTTGTTTTCCTCCTGAGCCTTCATATGAGGACTTCTATTATGAACTTGTGTTCCTAATTATGTTAGGTTAGTCTTTAGCAGGGTAGGTTAGCTACCAAACGAGATCTGAGGTAGTTCCGCCTTGCATCATGGGATATAGGGTTGCCTCGAGCTGGTAAAAGGAGTTCTCAAGCTAAAGCAAGTGCAGTGGAGCCGAGGATCGGCTCCGAACCCATCCAGCAAGAAAGAAGGCGAGAGAAGACAACTAACATGGAACGTTATGGTAGGTACATAACTTCTAATTATTACCCACTTTGCAGGTTAGCCATGGCCCTTTGAAGCACAGCCTAGAGCAACCAAGTGCATCTACAAGCTCAACTCCTGTCAGGCAAGCAAAGTTCACTGGCAGACCACTTGAGCTGAAATCTCCTAGACCCACACAAGTGGAAATTGGAGACCAACACCTTCAACCTTCTGATCCAGAGGTGGGGGACATCGGAGGTGGACCTGTTTGCCTCCCCCGAGAACCACCAGTTCAGCAAAGTCTGCATCAGGAACCCTCACAGCAGGGCCTGGAAGGTGGATGCCCTATCCTTTCAAAGGGAAACCTCCCAATTTATGCCTTCCCCCGCTGCCCCTCCTCTCAAAAGTATTACTCAGGATAAAACAGGACAGACCAAGGGCAATTCTTATTGCCCCAAATTGGCCACGCTTGCACTGGTACCTACTTTTGTGCAGTCTGACAACAGTGCCACCCTGGCACCTTCACCAGACTCCTACCCCTGCTGCCTCAGCAGGAGCGACAGATTTTTGCATCCACAATTGCAATCCCTAAACCTTGCAGCTTGGCTTATCCCTTGAATACACCACCAGCAACCCTCAGCAAACAGGTGCTGGACGTCATTCTTGAAGCCAAAAGGCCTAGTACTAGGAAAACCTATGCTGGAAAGTGGAAAAGATATTGCTCTTGGGATCAGTCTCAAGGGAAGGGCGCAGCAGTGCCCTCCTTATCTCTAATCCTGGATTACCTAGCAGAGCTACTCCACAGAGGCCTATCCTTCTTCTCCATTAAGATTCATGCCTATGCCATCTCAGCTCATTATAATACTGAGCCACCTCTATTTTCTCACCCTTTCATCAAACAGTTCCTAAGAGAGGCTATCAGCTTAAGGCCCCCTTGGAGAGCACCCACCCCTGCCTGAGACCTTAACTTTGTACTGGAAAAAAACATGCTTCCCCCTTTTGAAACTGTAGCTTCAGCAGAGTTAAAATTCCTCTCTTGGAAAACAGCCTTGCTTTTAACCATAACTTCAGCAAGAAGAGTGTCCGAGTTACAGGCACTAATGGCTGTAGAACCCTTCATTGTTTTCCATGCTGACAGGGTTTCCCTCAAGATTAACCCATCCTTTATGCCTAAGGTGGTGTCCAGTCTGGCTCTAAACCAATCAATCCATTTGCCAACCTTCTTCCCTAATCCTCAAAATAAAAGGGAAAGGATCCTCCACTCCTTGGAAGTGCACAGACAGATCAGGTTCTTCCTTGACAGGACAAAACCTTTAAGAACCTCTGACCAGCTGCTAGTCAGCTTTGCTACAGGGGCAGAGGGTAAGGCCATTTCAAAGCAAACTATTTCCAAATAGAGGTAGCACACTGCCTCCATTTCTGCCACAAGCACCATGGAAGACCCACCGCACAGGGGATCAGACCGCATTCCACTATGGCTACTTCTACCGCTACAGCATTTCTCAGGGGAGTCCCATTCTGGAAGCTGCAACCTGGAGTTCTGCACACACCTTCACCAAATATTACCACTTACCAATCTTTTCTAAATCTAGAGCTAGATTTGCTACAGCAATCTTGCAAGGTCTACTAGCCATCCCTAACACTTCTTGACTGCTTGTACCCTTCCTCAGCTTTGGGAATCAATCCGTGTGTGATGACTGCCACAGTGAAACATGAAGAACATAGTGCAGATGTTCTTCGTGTTTCACTGTTGCAGTCATCACATTTGGGTGACCTGCCTGCAGGTAGCCCTCAGCCGGCCTGAATACGAGTGTGTTAGGATTTCTGCATCGGATGCTGCTGTTTCTTACATGACGTCAAGTCATCTGGTATAAAACATGCAGCCAACACCATTACATCAGCTTTTCTTGCCGTGCAGTACAGAGATTTTCATTCTTACTACGTCACCTGTTTAGGCCCAGACCATGACGTTCCTCGCCGTCAGTTTTGTGCCTTGTTCAATGCCCAAACTGTTCATCGTCCGGCTTTTTTTGTCACTAAATTCTTTTGCTGTCATTCTTTGTATTCTGAAATGGCTTTGATAAGCCATCTGACTACCGATCTTCTGGGGGAAAAAAAAATGTAAGGATAAAGACAGAGACAGACCGCATAGGTCCAAAACTGTCGATGACGCTTCCATTAAGATAGTCGCCAGTCTGCCGTTACTCAGTGATGCGCTTTCGCAGCCCCTGATACCCACTTCTGCAGATTCACAGGCCTCTAAAAAGTTAATAATTGTCTTGCTTGTGGAAAGCAAATACCTCACAGAGATTTTCATTCTTACTACGTCACCTGTTTAGGCCCAGACCATGACGTTCCTCGCCGTCAGTTTTGTGCCTTGTTCAATGCCCTAACTGTTCATCGTCCGGCTATTTTTGTCACTAAATTCTTTTGCTGTCATTCTCTGTATTCTGAAATGGCTTTGATAAGCCATCTGACTACCGATCTTCTGGGGGAAAAAAAAAAATGTAAGGATAAAGACAGACAGACCGCATAGGTCCAAAACTGTCGACGCTTCCATTAAGCTAGTCGCCAGTCCGCCGTTACTCAGTGATGCGCTTTCGCAGCCCCTGATACCCGCTTCTGCAGATTCACAGGCCTCTACTGAGACCCATTCGTAGTCCGGTATGCCGCGAGATGCCTCTTCGACTATGGAACCTGCGGATGTCTCCACTTTGGATGGGTCTGGAGACACTGTGCAGGCACCAGCTTCTGAGGGTGTAGTCAGGCCTTCCGATTTTCATATTAAACAGACGACTTCGTTTCACACCAAAAATACCGAATTTCACAAGCCCAGAGTTCGCACTACACCTAGGAAACTGACCAAACTGCATTCTCAGGCCCACATGCCTCAGAAACAAATGCTTAGAATGGCTGAAGATCTTATTACTTTAATTAGGAGAAACCAGCCTTCCCCCTCAAAAAGACCAAAAACTGATTTTCCTTCTGATTCATAAGCTCATGAGTGTGTTGACTCTGATCCTTCTGATTACCAGGAACATACCCTTATCTACCTTTGAAAAGCCACAGTGGTGCAGCGGTAGCATTGTCACCTCACAGCAAGTGATTCTCCCGTTCGATTCTCGGTTGGAGCGCCTTCTGTGCGGAGTCTACATGTCCTCCCTGCGGTTGAGTGGAGTTCGAAAGACATGCGTGAATGGGCGTGTCTTCGTTGAAGGTTGGGTCTTGGGCTGGCACCTCGGCACCGTAAAAATCAACTGCCAATCATTAGCAGACTGGAGTTCTGCTGTGGCATCCCCTAACCAGGAAAAGCCAAAAGAAGAACAACCCTTATCTACCTATGAGGATTTTGATGCAGAGGATTCCATTCCCCCTGCTTCCCCACCAGAAGATTTTTCTTTTGGTGAAACTTTGCATACCCTTAGAGAGCATTTCTGCTGGGAGTGCCAGGACTACCCACAGTCCAAAAAGAGACTCAGAGAATTTTTAAACTTGCCTCAGCACAGACCTCTAGCTGTCCCTCCTGTTCTGGAAATTGTAGATGGTATCTTCTTGGAATCCAGCCTTACCCCTGATACTTTGCTTCCAGCTCCCAGGAAACCTGACCGGTACTACAGAGTACCTGACTCCCACAAATTTCTCTTTAAGAATCCTACTGCGGATCCATAGACCATTTCCCAGGGACCTAAAGGCATTAAGGCTACAACAGCCAAAAACCCCCTACCCCTTCGGACAGGGACTCTTTAGGGCTTTAGACAGATTGCGTAAGAAGGTATACACCTCTGCTACTCCTGCCATCTGGGCTTTAAATTACCAGTTTCATATGTTAGTGTCAGCAACATATTATTGAGCTAATTAAACAGAAAATGATGATGATTCCTGATTGTGCATAACATAAAGATTTACAAGAGTTAATGTAGTCTGCAAACCAAGTTGGAAACGTACTTTGCAATGTGGTTTGATGCCTTAGAAGCATCTTGCAGGGCTGCTGTCACTAGGTCTGTTCTTAGAAGGCATGCTTGGCTTAAGGAACAAATCTTGCCAGACCATGTCAAAGCAAAATTACTAGATGCACCATTAAACCATGAACGCCTGTTTGGCAGTAAAGTAGAAGTTGTCCTCAAAAAGATGGAGGAAAAAGCTAAATTTATGCAAACTGTTAAAGATTTCCTACAGGTACAGCCAACTAGATTCAGTAGGCATTGGCCTTCTAAAAGCTGGTCCTTTCCAGTCCCTCCCAGACCTTCTCAGTCTAAACCCAGGGGCAGCAGACCACCAAGATTACAGTCTCAGGTTATGCACAGATCTAAGCAATGGAGTGCTCCAACATCTAAAACAGGGAGTAGTAAGCCACCATCCTATGGTAAACTTTTGCAATGACTTATCCTTAACTCTTCCAAGCCTTGCCCACGTGCTTGCACCCTTAGGAGGAAAACTTGCCCTGCATGCAAAAAACTGGGAGTACATCACCCAGGACAGATGGGTCTTGAACATTGTATCCCAGGGATTCAGATTCTACTTCCACTCACTGCCAACCCCAAGCGGATGGTCAGACTCCCCCCCCCCCCCCCCAAGCCAGTGGGCAGAAGCCCAAAAGCAAGTACTTTCTCTTCTCAGTATCAAGGGTATTCATCCTGTCCCAGCAGAGCAAAGGGGACAAGGTTTTTATTCCAGGCTGTTTCTGGTACCCAGAAAAGAAAACTCTTGACGTCCTATTGGTGGTTCCAAGATTCAAAATGCTTACTCTCCAACAGCTGCTTCCTATGCTAGCCAAGGACTCCTGGCTAGCCACCCTAGACTTAAAAGAAGCTTATCTGCACATCCCCATTAGGGAATCTTGCAGAAAATGTCTACGTTTCAGAGCAGGCTCTATGCAGTATCAGATGTCCTTCATGGATGCATCTGCAGTCATAACAAATGGGTTGTCCTGTCGTCAGGCAGCCCTTCGGTCGGCCGGATTCCAAAGTCTGGGTCCGGCTTCGGCTGATGTCGCACTTCACCTGACGTCATCTCTGCTGGTCTTCAGGTATAAAGGCATCAGCCGACGCCATTTTCCTCAGTCTTTCTTGCCGCGTGGCGCCCGAAGCAGAAGCTGTTCGCAAGTGCCGGTCGGTCAGATCCAGAGATTACTACTACCGAATACTACTTCGAAGACTTCTAAAAAGCTAAGTACCCCGTTGGGGACTCTTTCTTGCCTCAGCCGATGTCAGAAAAAGTCAATAACTGTTTAACTTGTGGGAAACAAATACCTCATAAAGATTTCCACTCTTACTGTTTGCCTTGCTTAGGCCCAGACCACGACATAGCAGCCTGTTCGGCCTGTGCTTCCTTCAACCGACGCTTAGGCGTCGGTCGGAGTTCGCTGAACAGTTTTTCGGCTCAGATTTTGCGTACATTATGCCGTCGGATCCTCCGACTACCCAAATTGTTAAAAAACGCAAAGAAAAAGACCGACACTCGCGGTCCGCGGTTTCGGCCGAAACCACGGTTAAGCAAGCCGCGAGTGTCTCGGTTTCGGCCGAAACCGAGAAAACTGGTCAATCTTCAGCCGAATCCATGACTACTACTGAGGCTCCTGCTATCTTACCTGAATCAGCCTCAGAAATTTTGCCTACAACTGTGGTTCCTACTGATTTATCAGACACCATCCCTTTGGATGTCTCTACCCCAGCACGTGGTGCTGCTAGGCCTCCCACAGCCATCTCTATTAAGGCCTTTGCCAGGGCTAAAGCAGCCAAATCTGGTAAATCAGTGCCTGTTAAACCCCCCTCACACAGGCCTACTTCTAGTTCACAAATGCTTACTCTGGCAGAAGATTTAATATCCCTAATTAGGGGATCCCAATCTCACCCAGACAGGGCCTCTCAGCCCCCAGAAAAGAGACCTAGAGCAGAGCCCCCCGAGCCTGTGTCCTCTGATGATTCTGCGGATGACTCAGACATTACAGACCAGCCAGAGGCTCCTTTTTCCAATTATGAAGATTCCGATGCTGAAGAATCCATTCCAGCTGCCTCTCCACCAGAGGAATTCTCCTTTGGGGAAACCTTACATGCCATGAGAGAAAAATTCCAATGGCAGGGACAAGATTTCTCAGATTCAAGAAAAAGGCTTAGGACTTTTCTGCACTTACCACAACACAGGCCCTTAGCTATACCTCCTGTTCTGCCTGTTGTGGACGATGCATTTAATGATGTCTGCACTGCACCTGACTCTTTACCTCCAGCCCCGGCCAAACCAGATAGATTTTACAGAGTGCCAGACACTCATCACCACCTATACAAGGCCCCTCATGCAGACCCCGAAACTATATCCCAGGGGCCTAAGGCAGTAGCCTCGACCACAGCAAAAAATCCTATTCCCTCTGAAAGGGAATCCAGGTCCTTAGAGAGATGGGGGAAAAAATTCTACACCTCTGCTACACTCTCAGCTAGAGCTTTAAACTGTCAGTTTCACATGATCCAATACCAAGAGTTTATGCTTGATCAGTTAATTAAAAAGCTGTCCTCTGATGAATCTTTAGATAAGAAATATGTATTAGAAATGGTGAATAACATCCAACAGGTTAGTAACCATTCCTTAAAATGTGGCTTTGATGCACTGGAGGCTTCATTTAGATCAGCCATGACTGGCACAGTGATAAGAAGGCATGCATGGTTGAAAGAACAGGTTTTACCGGATCATGTTAAAGCAAAGCTATTAGATGCTCCTATGGATAAGGCCAGTCTATTTGGGGAACCTGCCCAGCAGGTAATGAAGAAAATGGAAGAAAAGGCAAAATCTGTACCAACAGTTAAAGATTTCTTACAGGTTCAGCCCCCAAGGTTTAGCAGGAACTGGCCTGCCAAAAATTGGTCCTTTCCTGACTCCACAAGATCCCAAAGGGGCAGGAATAGACGCTCTAGGGGCAGAAATCAATCCAGAGGAGGTGCCTACAGAGGACGACAGTGGCAAGGCAATAACCGAGGCACAGACACAACCACTGCCACTGCAACAGGACAATCACAGTGACTTGGCTCTGACTCCGCCTACCAGGGAGCAAATAGCAGCACCATTAGGCGGAAAGTTAGCCTTATTCTCGAAAAATTGGCACTATATCACAAAAGACAAGTGGATTTTGCAAACCATAGACCAAGGCTACCGGTTCCACTTCCACACCTTACCAGTAAAAAGAGGAATGCCAAACCTGCCTCCAAATCAAAAAATAGAAGCTCTGCAGCAGATAGCGGAATTAACAAAGATGAGAGCTGTGGAAAGAGTACCAATAACAGAACAGGGCAAAGGATTCTACTCCAGACTCTTCCTAGTGCCAAGAAAAGAGAAAAACTGGAGACCTATTCTCGACCTGTTCATCTTAAACACATACATCATTGTCCCAAAATTCAAAATGCTGACCCTCCAGCAACTTTTTCCCATGCTGGGCAAGGAGTGTTGGCTGGTAACTCTAGATCTCAAGGAGGCATACCTGCACGTCCCCATTCGACCAAATTGCAGAAGATACCTCAGATTTCTTGCAGGATCAGAGCATTATCAATTCTCAGCATTGCCCTTTGGCTTATCTACTGCGCCCAGAGTATTCACAAAATGCCTGGCAGCAGTAATCGCTCACTGCAGAGTACAGGGAATCCAAATTTATCCATACCTGGACGACTGCCTGTTACAAGCGGACAACAAAAGCAAGCTGACAACAGATTTACAAAGGGTCATTTACTTGCTACAAGCCCTGGGATACACAGTCAATTTACAAAAATCAAGGCTGATACCATCCCAAACAAGAACTTTCTTGGGCGGAATTGGACACAGTAAAACAAATGGCATTCCTAACTGCAGAAAAACAAAAAGAGCTCCCTCTCTACTTCTTGGCATTAACAAAGCAGAACAAACTAACAGCAAGAAAAGTCCTGCAGGCCTTGGGCTTCATGGCATCATGCATAATCTTGGTCCCACATGCCAGACTGCATATGAGAAAGTTACAGTGGTACCTAAAGAATTTATGGTCTCAACACAGGCACAGCTTAGAAACAGAAATACCACTAATCCCATGCCTCAAACAGGAGTTCCTATGGTGGGCTCAAGCATGCCAGTCAGACCCAGGCTTACCCTTCCACAACTTTCGAGCAAGCCAAACCATCACAACGGACGCCTCAGACCTAGGATGGGGGGCGCACATGCTGGACAAATGCGCATAAGGACTGTGGACTCAGGACCAGCTGCACCTGCACATAAACCAAAAGAAATGCTGGCAGTAAAACTGGCAATCCAAAACTTCAGACCATTCCTCAAAGAAGGCCATTTGATGATAAGGACAGACAACACCACAGTCATGTGGTACATCAACAAACAGGGAGGCACTCATTCATACCCCTATGCAGAATGACTTTGGACCTTTGGAATCTGGCTCTCAGCTACAACATCCAGTTACAGGCAATATTTGTACGGAAAAGAGAACACCCTAGCAGATATTTTAAGCAGAACCACCTCGGATGCTCACGAATGGATGCTACACCCGGACATCTTCAAGGCCATCACAAAGAAATGGGAATGCCACAAATAGATCTATTCGCTTCCCCACTCAATCACCAGCTCAAAAATTCTGCACAAGGACATTCCACCTACTTGCATGGAAGGTGGACTCCTATCCTTCAGCTGGAAAGGCCTGACAGCATATGCATTTCCACCTCTTCCCTTGATGCACAAGGTACTACTGAAAATCAAAGAGGAACGTCCAAGGATAATTCTGATAGCTCCGAACTGGCCAAGACAACACTGGTACCCATTGCTGAGGAGCATGTCTCGGGAGAAAATGTGGTCAATACCCCTGATGCCTCTGATGTTAACTCAGAACAACTACAACATCATACATCCCAACCTAAAAACCTTGCAACTGACTGCCTGGAACATCACATAGCAGCAACTAACCCAGACCTTTCCCAAAGGGTTAAAGACATTATCCTTGAAGCCCGCAGACCTTCAACAAGAAGGAACTATGCAGGAAAATGGAAAAGGTTCGTCACTTGGAGTACTGAAAGAGGAAAAGATGTCGAACATAGATATTGCTAACATTCTGGAGTACTTGGCAGAGCTTCTACATACAGGCCTGTCCTATTCCTCTATCAAGATACATGCATCAGCTATTTCAGCAGAATACAGCTTTGATCCACCTGTCTTTTCACATCCTCTACTCCGGCAGTTCCTCAGAGGGATCAAGAATGTAAAACCTCCTAGGAAACCACCATTACCAGCATGGGACTTGAACTTTGTACTAGAAAAGTTGACACTCCCTCCGTTTGAACCAGCAGCAACAGCAGATCTACAACACCTGTCATGGAAAACTGCTTTCCTACTGGCTATTACTTCAGCAAGGAGGGTTTCGGAACTACAGGCCTTAATGGCAGTGCAACCCTTCCTAATCTTCCATCAAGATAGGGTGTCCATGAGAACTAATCCTACATTTATGCCTAAGGTGGTATCCAGAGTGTCTTTAAACCAGGCAATCCACCTACCTACCTTCTTTCCCAATCCACAAAACAGAGGTGAAAGAATGCTGCATACCTTGGATGTACATAGACAGTTACGCTACTACCTGGACAGAACCAAAAGTAACAGAAAAACTGACCAGCTTTTTGTAGCCTATGCAACAGGAAGGGAAGGAAAAGCAATTTCCAAACAGACAATCTCCAAATGGATAGGAAATTGCATAAGATTCTGTTACTCCTACCATGGAAAACCAATTCCACAGAACATAAGACCTCATTCTACAAGGGCTACAGCCACTACCACAGCTTTCTTACGAGGAGTGGCAACCAAGGACATTATTGAGGCGGCTACTTGGACCTCCATGCATACATTTGCCAAGCATTATAATTTACCTCTATACTCTAGATCCCGAGCAGGGTTTGCCACTGCTGTATTGCAAGGGATCCTAACTACACCATAATTCTTCTTCCTTCTCCCCTAGTTTGGCTATGGTATTCTACCCATTTGTTATGACTGCAGATGCATCCATGAAGTACATAGTACAGTTTTGTACCTACCATAAATGTAGATGTCCGAACTGGATAGCATCTGCAGTCAGGATTACCCTCCCTCCTTCCCCTCCGTGGTACCCCTAGGGTATTTACCCTCCTAATAGCTAGCTGGGGGGGGGGGGGAGTCTCTTATGGTGTATTTGTTTTGTATATATGTACATACATGCTTATTTTTTGTGTTTGCCTTCTACTATTTTGGAAACATTGGCATTTATCCAAAATTTAGCTTTCCAAGAGGGCAATTGGCATCTGGGGCAAGAAACACTGAGGAAAATGGCGTTGGCTGATGCCTTTATACCCGAAGACCAGCAGAGATGACGTCGGGTGGAGTGCGACATCAGCCGAAGCCGGACCCAGACTTTGGAATCCGGCCGACCGAAGGGCTGCCTGACGACAGGACAACCCATTTGTTATGACTGCAGATGCTATCCAGTTCGGACATCTACATTTATGGTAGGTACAAAACTGTACTTTATGTATGCTTTGGGAATTTTCCCATTGTAAACTGCAGAAATAGCATATGAAATGCATATTACAGCTGTATAAGGAATTTAATAAATAGAGGCATGATTATGGTCCATGGAGAAGTATAGGTTTCCCTTCCTTGGCTATAATGAACATCCTTGGCTTGGGTAATTTCCTCATCTCTTCTAATTTCATACTTTCCCTGTTTTTTCTGTTTCTTCTGGTCTGTGTGGCACAGGAGGAACAGCAAAACTGACACCTCTCAGTTCCTGACCTGGGGCAGGAAAGAACTGAAGATGCAGGCACAGGCTATTTTTGCCATATATATCTGTATGGCATAAGAAAGCCTGGCCACTGCATCCAGAATTTTCAGTAAGTCAGATGAACATTGGACTTATGCAGCTGAGTTCACATTAGTGAATACACCAGCAGTGACCATACTCGTTCATCTAATACTGAGGTAAGATGTTTACTGTACTTCACTGTTGCAGCAGTTCTTGAAATTTCCTACTTTTCAAATGCCCGAGACCAACCCAAATACTATAGACTTTTTCTTTTCCTTGGGCCTGGAAGATACCCTCCCTTGGATGTCATAGTGTAAAAGGCCTTTTTTTCATGCCATTTTTCAGTTATTTCTTGTTGTTGGAGTCTAGTGCATCTGTCTTTGAATACACTGGTCAGTCCAAAGCCAGAGTACATGTAAGTATAGGTACATATATTGGTGAAAAAGCCTTTTTTGTGTATCTTGAATATCTGTATAATCTCCTAATGTCTTTCTAGAGTATGGAAAACAGATTCCTGATTGGTTTTTTCACTCTGCTTGTTCTGTTTGGGTCCATATTCCTGATGTGTCCAACTGTCCCTAGTGGACGTACTTTACTATCTGTACTATTAAATTTATGGACAAGTCCTTACAGAAATATTTAGAACAGCGCACATTTTTAGTAGTCTATACCTGCTGTGGTGTCAAGTCTTTCTGTCGAACTCTACCAAAAAAAAAAAATAAAGCTGTATTCTAGAGTGTGTGTGGTTGGGAGGGTGGCCTAATGGTTAAGGTGTTTGCCTTTCAAACGCAAGGTGCAGGGTTTGAATCTCACAAGGGATAATTGGCTAGGCTTAAAAATGGCTTACAAGGGCAGTTAGCTTAGTACTAATCTGTGAACCTTTGAGCCAGAGAATTGGACTATACGCTCGCTTTGTGACAGCCTTCCCAGGCTCAAGATTGTCAAAAGAGGTGAGGCCCTTTGGCAGCTCCTTTAGACTATCTTCCCTGCAACTGAGACCTATAGCTTGACCTCTCTTGAAGCGCCTACTGCTCTACCAGTATCCCCCTGGGTAGAGAGCTTACAGGTGTCATTTAAGTCTGGAATGCCTGGCAGGCACCAACTTCTGATGCAGGATCCTCGTTACTGAGGGAAGAGGGCAGACTCACCTGCATCAGAGTGCGTGTGTGTCTGTGTGTGAGAGAGAGAGAGAGAGAAGGTCCCAGGAAACTGGATCCAGATCACTGCTGCCCACCCATGACTTGAGATATTCCTTCCTGATGCTGGACCCAAGTTCTGACCCAAGCCTCCAAAGATAAAAAAAAACTGTTGGTTTGCTGCATTCACAGCTCCTTGGGCCTCTGCCCCAACATTCACAGATCTGTCTACAGGACTTGTTCAGGCTTGCAGAGGATCTCCTAGAATTTGTGAGATCCAGACTGTTTCACCCTGAAAAGCACCCTGCCCCAGGAATCTTTTTTGTAAAAAAGACCACACATACACACACACACACACACACACACACACACACACACACACACACACACACACACACACACACACACACACACCCACGTTCATATTTCTATTATTCAGATGTGGACCAACTGGCGTATATGGACCAGATTTCTGCAGGGCGATATGCCGACTCGTACTAGGATGATACCCTAACCTCAGCCTCACTACCTGGGGATCCTTTCTTTGGTGAAACACTTCATAAAATGAATTAAACTATCAGTTGGGAAGCTCTGGGATGTTCCCAGTCCAAAAAAGCTTCAGTTTCTTGGTCTTCCTAAACCAAAACCTCTCTCCATTCTTTAATTGTTGGAACTGATGGATGATGGTATCCAGGGCACATCCGTGCAGCCTGACTCCCAACCCCTTGTCTCCAGAAACCATACTGGTTCTGCAGAATGTTAGACTCCTACAATTACCTGTATAGATATCCACTTGCAGACCCTGACGAGATGTCCTCAGATTCCAAAGGGACTAGGGGCTGCACATCTGAAAACCCTTTGCCAGATGATTTGAATTTGCAAAAAATATACACTTCAGACACCTTTGCTATGAAAGTCTTGAAATGGAAAGTTCATATGATTAAAAAGCAGAGACCACCTTGAACTGGATGAAACCAAAAGGTAGAGGGGGTTGAGGATAAGAGACTCCTAACAGAGTTGCCAGATCTGTTTAATACCAGTTCCCAAGTTGCTTAGCACTCAATTAAATGTGATTTTTCATCTTTACAAACATCAAACAGGGCAGCTACCCCAGGGTCAGTTATCAGAAGACATGCTTGTCTAAGAGAATGATCCTTCATAGAGCATGTTGAAGTTGAAATTTTTGCTGTACATGTAGATAATGATTTCCTTTTTGGACCCCAAGCTCAGTGTCTAAGAAGCTTTAGGAGAAGGTGAAGGCCATGCAAACTTTCATCCTTTCTGCAGGTTCCTCTGCCCTCCGCCAAGGTTCAGCAGATGACGGCCCACTAAGACATGATCCTTTACTGCCTCTTAGACCAAACCCAAGAACAGAAAGTCCAGCAAATGGAAATTTCTTTAAAGTGGTGAGTTTGTCCCAAGACCAAATGTGGTGGGTCCCAGCCCCAGGACAGGGAGCAGTTCTGACTGAAGAGCACCTCCCTGCCTCCTCTAGAAATTCCCACACAACCCTCCCCTAGGAAAACTAGGGGATGGACTGTCCCGCTTGTACACCATCTGGCAAAAATATTCAGGCCATATGGGTTCTAGACATGGTTAAATCAATATACAGAATGTATTTTTAACGTACTCCAAAGAACTTGAGCATTCCCTCATTCCAGAAGACCAGCTTAAATGATCCCAGGTTTAAGTTGTAGAACTCCTGCCCAAGGGTACATACAAACCAGTATAGCAGGGGCAAGGGTTTTACTCAAGGGAGTTTCTGTTCCCCAGATAAGAGGGTTCATGGAGGCATATCTTTTTAAACCAGTCAAACTTAAATGCGTTCCTACTTGTTCCCAAATTCAGAATGCTCGTCCTCCAGAAGCTACTGCCTTTGATTCTGCCTTACACTGTCATGGTCACCTTCAACCCAAAGAATACCTACCTCTACATCCCCATAGCGGACAACCACAGGTGGTTCCTTTGCTTTATGGTAAGGGGGTGTTGCAACCAATTTTTGCCTTACCATTTGGTTTGTCCATTGCTCCCAGAGTCTTTAGCAAATACCTGGCTTTAGTGATAGCTTATTAAATAATAGAAGACTCCAGTGTTTGGATGGTTGACTCGTTTAATTAAGCAACTTCTCCAGAGGAGCCGAAGATATTCCTCCAACTGACAATGGAATGTTTCTCCAGCCTCTTGGTTCACCCTCGGTCTACAGAAATCCAACCTTCCATTGGATTCAAGGGACCAGAAGGCATACCTTCCATAGGAAGAGTCTTGTTCCTGACTCTCTATTTTCAGAGCATTCTGATTATAAAGCCTCAATATCTGCAAGGGAATTTCTCAGGGTTTTAAGATTGTTGGCTTCATGCATCCTAATGGTACCCTTAGCCAGAGTTCATAGGAGGAGAATACACTTGTTTGTGTAGAACACCTGGTGCCAGGGCCAGCACCAGCACTCCATATACTCACGGGATCGATTTCTCACTTGCATCAGGAAGGAGGTGTGCTGGTGGTTTCAGGCATGTCAAACCCAGGGATTTTCCTCCTGGATTGAAGTAGGCACTCGCGTCCTTAACACTAACACTTCAAACAAGGTTTGAGGCACCCACTTGAGAGAAATGATGGACTGCCTGGCAGGCTTGAGTTGGTCAGCCATTGAGCTACATGAGTAGATTCTGAGATTTCTTTAAGCTGACCTATAGGTGGGGTGTGTTCAGAAGCAGACTTTCTGCTTCAGACCCAGACAGAAACTTAAAAAAATAGTGCTCAGTAGCCCCACTTAAGGGAACCATGGGGACGGAAAGCCTCCTGTTTCCCATGGACAGGTTTGTTTCTCTCTGCCTTTCATCTCTTTCCAGTCATCCCTAGGGTACTTCTGATCATGAAAGAAAGGCCAAAGCCTAGGCCTAGTAATCTTCCTTTGGTCTAGGCAGCACTGGATCTCCGTTCTCCACTTGACCAAGGAAGAACCACTGGTGTTCACTCGGACACCCTTACCTGGCACAAGGGGATTCACTGTTCACACCAACCTGGGCACTCTGAAGCTGGAAAGGTGGATAATATGATGCTTACACCCACCAGAAACTTATTCTCAGAAGACCTCTTACAAGTCCTTAAGGAAGCCAAGAGAATAGAGTACCAGAAAATCCTACATTTCAGAATAGTTGATTAACTGATGCATTGCCAGAGGGCAACAGCAAGCCAGGCACCTGCAGGTCCTGAATTATCTTACAGAACTTTGCAACTCATGTCTGTTGTATGCTTCTGTAAACAGCCATTCATGTCCTGATTGAAATCACTGCTGCAGTATTCCTGACATATGGGTTGTCACTGCTGATGTCCAGCCCGGGTACCAAAGCTTTACCTTCCCTAGGTTGCAGCCTGTATGTCCTCAGCTCGTAAGTGTTGGGGTGTAAAGCAGACTAACTAGTGTGGATCTGCAAACTGTCTCACTGTCGGTCCAAACACAGGTCATGCATCCATCAGACTTTCTGTTGTTTAGTCATTGGTACCTTTGCTTTGTTCATTTATCCAGAAAAGTGCCCCAGTGGGGAACCTTTTTTTTTGTCTTACAATTTTTTGTTAAAGTTGTAGATGTCAGCTAAGAGAGGCATGTGTGAGTGTGGTAGGCAAATTCCATACAAGGAATTGCATGTCAGGTGTTTTTCTTTTTTTTTGTCTAGACCCAGGATACGATCACAGATCTTGCTCTGTCTGCCAGTTCTTAATTCCAAAAACACTGAAGTCTAGTTTTTCTACTTAACATCTTTTTCAAGACACGGTGTCTGAAATGTTTAGCACAGTCCAAGATGGCTGACTCCACATCCTCTGCTACCCCTCTACCACCTGTGAAAAAAATTAAGGCTTTGAATGGGTCTGCAGGCCAGTGAATGTCCTTTTATTCATCTGTTGCAGTGTTCTTTACATGAGGAGGTTGCCTGCCCAGGCAACCCGACATCGGCCAATATACCAAAGTCTTTTACTACTGTGCAATGCATGGCACATCTGACATAAGCTGCTATCAGATGTAGGCCATAAAAGTGACGTACGTGCACACCTTCTTTAGAATTTCTTTGCCGCCTGTCGTATCACCAGTCCGAGATGTCCCTTTGCTGCTGGAATTGTATTTTTTCATTAAAGATATGTGCCCCTTTGGGGAACCTTTTTTGTCTTTTGCTACTGTTTTTTCTTGGTAAGACTTAGTCATCCAAGAAGGGGAAGTGAGCATGGAAGGCAGAATCCACACAAGGATAACCACTCCAGTGCCTATTTTGTCTTGCGGCCCCATCACAACCATAAAAAATGTTCGATTTGTCAGTTGTTGGTGTCTAAAACCCTTCACAGCCGACTTTCTTCCCTCATAATTTACTTGGAGAACCAGCACTTGAAAATTTTAGCTAAAAGCACGATGGAGGGTACCTCAGACCCTACGAATGAGCCTATGAAGCAGAAGGCCAAACGACCTAGGCTCGAAGCTGAAACTGTGCCTCTCCCTTTGGGCTTTTGTCCTGAGACGCATGTTAAGCTTGAAGCTGAAAATGTGCCTCTCCTAGTGGATGTTTCTTCTGAGACGCATCTTAGCCCGGAGATGCACTCCATTTCAGATTCAGATCCTCAGACCGAGCCAGTTTTATAGGCTTCCTTAGACCCGGATGCCAGCACTTCCAGAGAGCCCTCACAGATGACATGTCCTGATGTCCAGGGGGAACCTAGGCTCATCATGTCGGAAGGTCCTAGAGTAATCATGCAGATTGTAGTGAGGGAAGATATTGACTCAGATTTGCTGAAGTGTAGGCTTATGTACGGTCCTCCTCTTTATATTGGATGGACACTGCTAAGAAAAATCAGAAAACCAAACATTCCTCACCTTCTCCAGACCCTCAAAGAGAGTGGCAAAATTTTGCCCAGGGCTTGTTCAAGGCCTTCATGGCCTTGAGGCCTATCTCTGGGTCCCCCATCCCCTCTTCTGTCTTGGCATACCCTCCCCCAGTAAAAAGGGCCAGACCACAAGCTACTTCAGAGGAAGATTCTTCCTCTGATGAGGACAGTGATTCTTTAGCTTAAGCCTCTCAAATTCCTTCCCCTTTGGACTGTGCTTCCCCAGAGGAAGACTCCAGTGGGACGGACTCCACTTTGGAGGAGATTTCAGTTGGCGAATTCCTTTCAAAAATGAGACCACTTTAAATGGGACAGCTCTCAAATATCGGAGGTACAAAAGAGATATACAACCTCATCCAGGTGGAGAACCCTAGATGTTCTTCGTGTTTCACTGTTGCCACATTTGGGTTATCCCTGCCAGGGTAGCCCTCTGCCGGCCCGAATACCAGAGGCTTAGTATTTCTGCGTATGGTGCTGTCGCTTCAGGCCTGACGACAGGTCGTCTGTAGTGTAAAGTAAAGCAGCCGACGCCATTACACCAGTCTTTCTTGACGCGGAGCCTGAAGCAGAAGCAGTTCGCACTAGTGTCAGTCGGCCGCTACCTGAGTTTCGTCTTCCAAATTGAAACTGATGTCTTCTAAAGTTAAGTACCCCATTGGGTATCATTTTTTCTTGCACTAACCGATGTCAGAAAAAGTTAACAATTGTCTCGCCTGTAGAAAGCAAATACCCCACCGAGACTTTCATTCTTACTGCATCACTTGCTTAGGCCCAGACCACGACGATGCCCCTTGCTGTCACTTTTGTGCTTTGTTCAACGCCAGAAGTATACGTCGTTGGTCCCTTATTGTAGCTAGATATTTTTGCTTACAGTCCTCGAATTCTGATATGGCTTCAGTAAGCCATCCGACAGCCGATCTTCCAAAAAAACGTAAGGGTAAAGACAGAGACAGTACCAATGATGCTTCCGTTAAGCTAGTGTCAGTTCTCCATTCCTCAGTGAAGTGCTTTCGCAGCCCCTGATGCCTGTTTCTTTGGATTTGCAGGCTGCTACCAAGACCCTTTTGAGTCTAGTATGCCACAAAACTCTTCTTCGACTAAGGATCCTGTGGTTGTCTCTCGGTTGGATGGGTCCAGGGCCACTAAGCAGGCACCGGCTTCTGAGGAAGTACTTCTCACTACCGATTCTCGACACAAACCAATGACTTCTTTCGCGTCTACCTTTCTTTTGAAAATGACAGAGTTTCTAAGGCCCAGGGTACGAACCACACCCAAGAAACCTACGACCCACTCTCAGGCACCTGCTTCCTTGCCTCAGTCTCATATGCTTAAAATGGCAGAAGACCTTATCATGCTTATCGGGGGAAACCAAGCTACCCCTTCCAAAAGAAAGAGATCTGTCTCCAGTAGTTTTGTCTGAACAGGAGTCTGATTACTGTGATGCATCTGAATATGAAGACATGCAACTCCTTTCTGTTTGAGGATTCTGATGCAGAGGCTTCAATTCCCTCAGCCTCTCCACCCGAGGACTTTTCTTTGCGGAAACGCTTCATACCTTAAGGTAGCATTTCCAATGGGAATGTCAGGAATACCCTCAGTCTAAAAAGAGACTCTGGGAATTTTTAGATCTTCCACAGCATAGACCCCTGGCCATTCCCCCAGTCCTGGATGTTGTGGAGATGTTTTCCTGGAATCCAGTTTGACTCCTGACACCCTACCTCCTGCACCCAGAAAACCTGACAGGTATTAGAGTCCCTGACTCTCACAAATTTCTTTTCAAAAATCCTACAGCTGATCCTGAGGTAATTTCGCAAAGGCCTAAAGATATTAAAGCAACCTCTGCTAAGAATCCCACCCCCTCAGATCGGGATTCCCGAGCACTACATAGATGGGGTAAAAAAGTATACACCTCTGCTACTCTTGCTATCAGAGCACTAAATTGCCAGTTCCATATGCTGAAATTTTAGCAACATACCGTGGAACTCCTTAAACAAAAAATGTCTTCCTGTCCTGCTTGTGCGCAATCTAAAGAGTTACAATAGTTGATGCATTGTGCAAGTCAAGTAACTAAGCATACCTTACACTGTGATTTTGACACCCTAGAAGCTTCTTGCAGGGCAGCAGTCACCGGTTCTGTCCTTGGAAGGCATGCATGACTTAAAGAACAGCCCTTGCCATACCATGTTATATCTAAATTGTTGGATGCACCCAAGCACAAAGACAACTTATTTGGCACTAAGGCAGAGGAGATCTTAAAAAAGATGGAAGCAAAAGCTAAATATATGCCGACAGTTAAGGATTTCTTGCAGGTCCAGCCACCCAGTTTCAGCAGGAATTGCCCCTCCAAGCACTGGTCCTTTCCTGCTTCCACCAGGTCAGTTCATCTCAGACCCTGTGGAAGTGGAAGCAGACCCCACAGACAGCAGCCACAGGGAATGCAGAGATCAAAACAGTGGAATTCCTCCACTTCAAAAACAAGGAGTTGTAAGCCACCTCCTCATGGTAAGAACTCACAATGACTCTCCACCACCACCCCTCTCCCTCTGCCCACCTTCACTTACCCTTAGGAGGAAAACTCTCCTTTCATGCAAGCACCTGAGCCATTTTTACCAGCGACTGCTTGGGTCCTTGTCCCAAAGATACAAATTTTCTTTCCACACTCTTCCAACCGCAAAAGGGTTCCCAGATCTACGTCCAAACCAGTGGGCAGAGGCACAAAAGCAAGTTTTTTCCCTGCTCTCTATGAGGGCAGTAGAACACGTGCAGAACAGAAAGGCCAAGGTTTCTACTCCAGACTTTATTTGGTACCCAAAAAAGTGGGCACCTGGCGCCCTATCCTCGATCTTTCTATTCTAAACACCTTCCTGGTGATACCAAAATTCAAAATGCTCACCCTGCAGCAACTGCTAACCATGCTCTCCAAGGATGCTTGGCTAGCCACCCTAGACCTAAAAGAGGCCTACCTCCACATTCCTATTGGGAATCATGCAGGGAATACCTATGTTTCCGGGCAGGATCTCTGCACTTTCAGTTCTCTGCACTTCTCTTTGGCTTATCTACTGCTCCCAGAGTTTTCTCAAAATGTCTGGCTCCAGCCATTGCCTTTTGCAGACAAAGGAATATCCAAATGTATCCATATTTAGACTACCTAATTCAGGAAGGCAGTCAGGAAAAGCTGCTCAACCACCTGACCTTTTTAAAGTCCCTACTGACCTCCCTAGGGTACACTATCAACAAAAAGAAATCCAAGCTAGTACCCACCCAAAGGATTATATTCCTGGGAGCAAGCTTAGACACAGCATCCCAGATGGCATTCCTTACACCAGAAAAGCAAACTTACCTGACAGCCTACTTCTCTCAACTAGCCACTAGACCCCAGTTGTCTGCAAGCTCTGGGATTCATGGCATCTTGCATTCTACTCGTTCCATATGCCAGACTGCATATGAAGAAACTTCACTGGTACCTAAAAAGCCTTTGGTGTCAACACTATCAAGACCTGGAAACTTTTATACCCATGATATCTTGCCTCAGGAAGTATTTTTTCTTTGATGGACAGCAGCATGCTCCCACAGCAAGGGACTATCTTTCACACTACCCCTCGCCGCCCAGACCCTCACCACAGATGCATCAGATTATGCCTGGGGTGCACACCTGGACAGCAGGTGCATACAGGGCCAATGGAGCCCACAGCAAATCCAACTGCACATCAACCAAAAAGAGATGTTAGCTGTCCAGCACTCATTTACATCTTTCAGGCCTGTTCTCTTCCCAGGGGCTTTCCTGATCAAAACAGACAAACACCACTGTGATGTGGTATATCAAAAAGCAGGGAGGGGCTCACTTCTACCCTCTATGCAGGCTGGCCATGACCTTTTGGCACACAGCCTCTGCCATGCAACTACACCTGTTAGCGCAATTCCTGCCAGGTTCTCTCAACTCTCTGGCAGATCACTTAAGCAGAAATCTTCTGGACCCACATGAGTGGCAGCTAGACAAAAGACCCATCACCCTAATAACTCAGAAATGGGGCACCCTGAAGGTTGACCTCTTTGCCTCACACTCCAACCATCACTTCAGCAAGTTCTGCACCAGGGAGCATCACTACATGGATTGGAAAGTGGATGGCCTCTCCTTCCCTTGGGTCACTCTGTCGGTCTATGCCTTTCCTCCACCACCTGTCATTACCAGGGTACCGCTCAAAATAAGGGAGGAAAAAACTGACAATTCTTATTGCTCCAGACTGACCTCGCCAGCACTGGTACCCACTGCTGCGCAGCTTGTCCCCACTGCCACCATGGCATGTCATTCAAACCCTAACCCTCGTGACCCAGAGGGAAAGAGAATTCATGCATCCCCAATTGCAGACCCTCAATTTGGCAGCTTGGCTTATTCCCTAACCACCGATCAATCTGCCAACCTCAGTAACAGGTTGTAGATGTTATACATGAGGCCAGATTCCCTAGCACTAGAAAGTCTTAAGCTGACAAATGGAAAAGGTTCTGCACCTGGATTCAGGCTGAGGGCGCCAATACGGCACAGCCCTCCTTCCCTCTCATCCTGGATTACCTAGCTGATCTGCTGCACAGTGGTCTCTCTTTTTCCTCTCTTAAAATTCATGCCTCTGCTATCTCTGCTCATTTCCCTACTAAGCAGCCCCTTTTTCTCACACCCTCTGATCAAACAATTCCTAAGAGGGGCTAGCTACTTGAGGCCACCCAGAAGAGCACCTACCCCAGCTTGGGACCTTAACTTTGTGTTGGAAATGCTCACCCTGCCCCCCCCCCCCCCCTTCGAACCAGCATCTTCAACAGAGTTAAAATTTCTCTCCTGGAAGACAGATTTCTTCTTGCCATCACTTCACCCAGAATGGTCTCCGAGCAACAAGCACTCATGGCTGTGGAGCCCTTCATCATCTTCCATGCTGACAGGGTTTCCCTCAGGACTAACCCATCCTTCATGCCCAATGTGGTATCCAGTGTGGCTCTCAACCAATCCATTAATTTGCCCACCTTTTTCCTTAACCCACAGAACAAGGGGGAAAAGGATCCTGCACACTCTAGATGTGCACAGACAGCTCAGATTCTATCTAGATAGGACTAAGTCATTCAGAAAGTCTGATCAATTGCTGGTTATCTTTGCTGCAGGGGCAGAGGGCAAAGCCATCTCCAAACAAACAGTTTCTAAATGGATAGCACGCTGTATTCATTTCTGTTACATGCAACACGGAAAGCCTCCCCCTAAAGGGGTCAGGACTCACTCCACCAGAGCAGCCTCCACCTCTACAGCTTTCCTCAGAGGAGTCCCCACCAGGGACATCCTGGAGGCTGCCACCTGCACATCTGTTCACACTTTCACCAAACATTACCACCTGCCTATCTTCTCCAATTCCAGGGCAGGCTTTGCCACTGCAATCTTGCAGGGCATCCTAGCTAGTCCCTAGTCTCCTTGACTGCCTCTACCCTTTTCTTCAACTTTGGAAATCAACCCAAACCTAATGACTGCAACAGTGAAACACGAAGAACATAGTACAGTTGTGTACACTTCCATAAATGTAGATGTTCGAGTGCATTCACTGTTGCAGTCCTGGTTTCCCTCCCTCCACCTCCCTCTTCTCTCTCTCCCCTTACAAGGGACATTTTGGTATTTACTTTCTACTGGTGGCGTTCTTCCACCATAACCTGGCTCCCACTTGAGTGCTCCTGACAGGGCAAGAAAAACTGATGTAATTGCGTCGGCTGCCTTACTTTATACTATTGACGACCTGACGTCAGTCCTGAAGCGACAGCAACTGATGGAGAAATACTAAGCCTCTGGTATTCGGGCCGGCCGAGGACTACCCTGGCAGGGATAACCCAAATGTGATGACTGCAACAGTGAATACACTTGAACGTCTACATTTATGCTAAATGTACACAACTGTACTTTCTTCAGCTGTCACTCCGGTTATCCTTGCCTTTCTCGGATGCCTTTGCCTCCATGTCCCTACACCCTGACTCACATCCTCCAGCCCCTAAGAAGCGTAATAGATATTATAAAATGCCTCAGGAGTGTAATTTTTTTTTAAAGCCCCAGTGGCAGACCCTTCTGTCATCTCTGTAGCATCTGATATGATCTCAGTATCCCTTCCTTCCATTTCTTTTCTCCTCTCTGACAAGGATAGTAGGTAACTCAAGAGGCTGGGGAAGAAAGTCTACACCTCAGCAGCTTTAGCCTTCAGGGCTTTGAATTACCAAACCCATATGACTAAGTATTCCATGGAACTCGTGGCTCAGTATTCCAAAATAGTATCTGACATGCCAGATTCAGAAAACTAAGCTTTGGCATCTTCCCTTATTGCTGCATCCTCTCAAGTGGCCCAACATTCTATCAAATGCAGCTGTGATGCAATTGAGGCTACCTCCAGAGCTGCAGCATCCTACTTAGTATTGAGAAGGTTTGCCTGGTAAGGCTTCAACCCCTTCCTGAGGACATCAAGGTGAAGCTCATGGGTGTTCCCCTTGACAACTCTGCTTTACTTGGTAAACCATTTGCTGAACTTTTCAAGTCCCTACAGAAAAAGAGCAGAGTGTTAAAAGATCTCAAACATATTCTGATGTCTCCAGCTCCTGCATTTCACAGGAACTGTCCTGGAAAACAGGTCTTCATCCGTGGGCAATCCTGGACTCCCCACCCCAAGCCCTCCAAGGGGAACAAGAGACAGCATCACTTCTCAGCATCTTCAGCTGCTTCTCTTGTGACTAAGCAGCCCTTTCCTTATAGAACAGGCCCTTCCTCCTGACTCCTCAGGACTAGCCTGCACTCCCACCCCCCTTTTCCTTGTCCCTTCCCACCTGGGAATCCATAACTCAAGACTCCTGGGTCCTCAGCATCATCAAACATGGATACTTTATGGTTTGGCACATTGTGCCTCCCTTCAGGGGTAACCCTCAACCTCTAGCAGATCAGATATCTCTTTTGCCCCAGGTTTTGGAAAACCTGTTAGAACAGGGTACAATACAAGTGCCCACTCCCAAAAAGAAACAGGATTCTATTTTCACATTTTTGGTTCCCAGAAAGGAAGGGCCATGAAGACCCATCTTAGACCTTTCTTTTCTCAATACCATTCTAAAGGTACTTTCCTTCAAAATGCTATCTCTTCAGACCCTTGATCCTCTCACATGCCTTCCTGGTGTCCATAGACATCAAAGATTCCTACCTACATATTCCCATTCATCCCAAATTTAGGACCTTTATACATTTCTCTATGGGATCTTGGCACTTTAAGTTATCTGCCTTGCCTTTTGGTCTTTCTACAGCCCCAAGAGTTTTCAGAAAGTGTTTAGCTCCAGTGGTCGTCTTCTCCAGACTCCAAGGCATTCAGATATTCCCTTAACTGCACAACCTCTTTTTCCAGACACCCTGGAAGTACTGTTAAGCAGCCTGCCACTCAGTCATTGCCATCTTGCAATGCCTAGGATTCACAGTCAACTTCACCAAATCTACTTTCATCCCTTCTCAAGATATCTTTTTGGGGCAGATATTTCATACAGACAAAATTATAGTGTCTCTCCCACCCCAAAAGGTTTAGGAGCTCTATCAGGCCTTCTCAAAGATCCTGCCCCTAAACCAGTTGTCAGCAAGACAATTTCCTGGAATCCTAGGACTGATTGCCTTCACCATCCCTACGCTACCTTGGCAAGGCTGCACATGAGGAAATTTCAGTAGCTCCTGAAATCTGTGTGGTCACAAGATTGATCACCCACTGACATTTCCTATCCCACTTCTACCTTGCCTCAAGAAGGAACTCCAGTGGTGGATACAGCAAATGTCCATAAACCCAGGAATCCTCATTCACCCATGGTCTCCAACTCAGGACCTGCACACAGACACTTTGGATACAGGTTGGGGGTAGCTCTGGGTCCACATTTTGTTCAAGGACAATGGGCCCCCCTCTCAAGGAAAGGACCACATAAATGTAAAAGAGATGAAGGCATTGATCCTAGCTATTCGGTCCTTCCAGCCCCTCCTCAAGCCAGGGCGGCTGCGAATCTACACAGGCAATGTGACTGTTCTGTGGTATGTAAACAAGCAAGGTGGGTGGACAAGATCCTAAGATTAGCCTTACAAGTTTGGGAACTAGCACACCAACTTCAAATTTCTCTATAGGTGGTCTACATCCCTTCCAGTCAGAACTCTGTGAGCAGATCCATGACACAGGCCCATGAATGGATGCTTCACTGGGATGTGTTCCTGGAGGTAGGCCACCGGTGGGGTATTTCGCAAATAGACTTGTCTACCTCCCCTCTGAACAAACAACTTCCAAAATTTTGTGCCAGCGAACCACATCCTCTGCATGGAAAGTGGGCACCCTATCAGTTTCATGGAAGGGAAGTTTCTTTATGCATTCCCTCTCCTAACACTCATTCCCAAAATCCTGCTGAAGATTCAACAGGACAGACTAAAAATCTTGCTGGTAACTCCCTGCTGGCCAAGATAGCACTGGTTCCCCCTTCTGCACCTAGCCAAGGGAAGTCTTCACAAGTTACCTCACAGAGTGGACTGACTCGCACAGAACCAAGGGCTGCCTCATCCACCCACACCTGGGAACTCTTCTAGAGCCCTGATACACTTGAGACACCTTTTCTCTGAAGACATGCTTCAAGTCCTGCAGGATGCCAGGAAACCCAGTACGAGGAAATCTTACCTTTCTAAATGGAAGATATGTTCTGTTTGATGTCTTTCTAGAAACTTGGGCCCACTAACAGTGGATCTCTCCATTTAGTATTGTCATATCTGTGTGATTTGCTCAGTGCTACCTTAACTTACACTTCAGTAAATGCACATTTGTCAGGTATCTCTTCATTTCTGTCCCTTTCACTTCCTTTAGCTTTCAGATTTGAGGCCAAACGGTTTCTCCAAGGCATACTCCACATTAGACTTCACAGGAGACCTGTAGCCCCTCCCCCGGATCTTAACTTTCTGCTAGAGAAACGGACTCTAGTGCCTTTCGAGTCAGCCTCCTCTAGCTCCATCAAACACTGTACCTGGAAAACTGTCCTTGTGGCTATAATTTCTGTCTGATGGGTTCTCCAAGCTCCAGACCCTGATGGCTTCTCCACCCTTCTTGGTCTTCCACAAAGACAGGGTTTTACTTCGCACCAACCCTTCCTAAATGCCCAATGTAGTTAGAGTTGTCCTTAAACCAGGCCATTCACTTGCCAACCTCTTTTCCCCTCTCCTGAAAATAGTGAAAGGATCCTACGTACACTTGATGTGTGTAGACAACTCAGATTTTACCTTCACATAACTAAACCTTTTAGGAAATTGGACCAACTATTTATCTTTTCACCCCAGGACTGTGGGATTGCCTATATCTAAACATACGTCTCCAACTGGATCTTCAAATCCTGCTATGCTTACCATGGAAAATCCCATCCCTCCTCAATCAAGGCTCACTCTACAAGAGCACTGTCCTCCTTAGCGGGATTTCCTCATGGGGCTAGCCACCAGCTCTATTCTAGAAGCAACAGATTGTACCTCTGCCCACACTTTTACCAAACACTTCAGGCTGGATTTCGTTTCTAGATCCCGGGCCATTCTTCATGGTTTCTTGGAAAATTCTTCTGCTAACTACACCTCTCTTTCTGCATGAGCTTTGGTATTCTTCCTCGTGTAAAGAGCACTGCAGTAGATGAATAGAAAGACATTGAATAGTTGTGTAAGTACTTACCATAACAGTAGATGGCCTTCTCTTCTCTGATGCAGTATTTTATCCCACCATCCTTCCCCACTTACTTCTGTTCTTGGACATACTGACTCTCTATCCCTTGGACTTTCTCTCTGCCTGGAGCATCAGTTCTGAGGATGGTGCATATACTTCACTTTTATGGCCTATGTCTGATAGCCAACATCAGACATGCAACACACAGCACGGTAGTAAAAGACTTTGGTATACTGGCCAACATTGGGTCATCTGGACAGCCAACTCCCTCATGTAAAGAATACTGCAACAGAGAGGAGAAAGACATCTATTGTTATGCTAAATTCTTAGACAACTATTCTTTCTGACTCCAATGCACCTGCTGAAGTTACGGAACCTGCAGTAAGTCAGGCTACTTCTCAGTTGCCCACTACTCTAGCCCTTTTGGAGGGCCAGTATGTGTTCTGAGGGGTTGCAGACTGCCAGTACTTCTGATGAACCATGTCTAATTTCAGAAGAACTGCATAGCATGGCATTCCACAAATGTTAGTTAGGGAATAGATCCCAAGTACTCTAATAGAGGTCAGACATGGCTACAGCCCTCTCCATCTCATCCAGACAGATGTCATGCCTAAAAAGGGAATAGAAGACGAAACATGTGACCTTCCCCTCTGCAGCTGGAGAGAAGGAGTGGATGGATTTCTCACAAAGCTTATTCAAAATTAGTATCTTTTTCAAATCTTCCTCCTTTGGGACTCCTGTGAAACCTGCCATTCTCTGGACTATTCTACTCATCTGCATTTTACAGGGCATATCTCATCCAGTGAAGGGAATTCCCTCTCATCTGATTCCCCTATCGAGGGCGCTTTTTTGGGGAGACTACAGAACGTGATGAAGCACTTTGGCAATCCATGCAGATCTGTGAAACTCAGAAAAGGTAATACACCGTCTTGGAGATTGATACCCCTGTCCCACCTGTCCCTTCAAGCTTTCCAGGGCACCTTCCACTTCACTTGTGCACCTGATTCTCAACTTGCAGCTCCTAAGAGAACAGGCAGGTTTTACAAGCTCTCTGACCTTAAAAGTGGCAGATTTCCTGTGCATTATCTCTCTGTTCAGATAAGCCCTGTACTCTTCTTCCCAATGCTAATGCCTTGTCTACTGACAGATAGTAGAGCTGTAAATAGATGGGGGAAGAAGGTTTAAATCTCTGCTACTCTTGCCTTTAGGGATATTTATTATTGGACCTGAATGACAAAGTATTTGATCTATGTTCTTGCTCCTTAGCCAAACTTGTATTAAAATTTCTTACTGCAGATTCCAAGCATCAAATGCAGGGCTTACTTTTGCAGGCCCTCGGATTTCCAGAGACAGCATTAAAATGTGGTTATGATGCTGTGGATGTTGCTTCTAGGGCAGCTGCTACTGGATATGTCATTTGCAGATATGCATGGCTTTGCAGTCAGCCTATACCCAAGTATTTCAAATAAAAAATTCTAGACTTGCCTTTAGACAAAGACTTGCTGTTTGGCCCTCGAGTCTGTTCAAAACTGTCCTTGATAAAGGTAAGACCATGAAAGACAGCAGACAGATCCTTCTCTCCTCACTTCCTAGATACCATAGGAATTACCCTCCTAAATCTACCTCATTAATTAGAAGGTATCGTAGTACAGTTCAAAAACAAAGGAAAACCCCTAGGAGAAGATACTCTGAAAAATCCTGAAGGGAACCTCCAGCTGGGAGGCCACCTTTTGGAAGCAAAATCCTGTGACTACCCTTCTAGCATCCCACCCCCTGTCCTTCAACCCATTGCTTCTCTTTCTCAGAGGCAGTTGCTTCCCCTGGCCAGGTGGTAAGCTATCACTGTAGATAGGTGGGCTCTCTCCATCATGGACGGCAGTGCCATGTCTTGGGAGATCATTCCCCCTCTGAGAGGCATACCACTATTTCCCCAAAACCAAATATTCCTTCTGACTCCCATTATTCAAGACCTCTTGAATTAGGGTACCATCAAACAAGGATTTTTCTAGTGACAGGAAAAGGGCAGTGGAGATGCATCCTGGACATGTCTATTCTGAGCACTTAAGTGAAGGTACCATCTATCAAAATGCTCTCTCCTCAGACTTTTAACTTTCATCCTCCAACAGGCTTTCTTACTGTCCTTATACCTGAAGGACACCTACCTGCACATTCCCATTTAGCCTTTTTGCATGAGTTTCCTTGGATTTTTCTCTGGCTCCTTGCTTTCTCAGCTTATTTCTGTGCCGTTTTGGTCTTTCCACGATCTCAGCAGTGTTCACAAAGTGACTAGAGCTGTAGTAGCTTACCGTCTCACTGAAGGAATTAGAATTTTCCCCTTACCTGAACAACCTTCCAATCCAGCCTCTTTCCCCCCAGAAGTTTTTCAGCATCTTCAGTCACCCTCCATCCTCTGACTGGTCTGGGAACAAGTCACACACAGTTCCTACTCGGGACCTAATGTTTCTGGGCTGAAGAGTGGATACAGAAAATGCATGCCTTCCACCCCCAGGACAAGGTTCTCAATTTGTCCAGTTACTTCCCAGGCCTGCCTTCAACAATCCATTGCACTGCAAGGGAGATGCTAAGGACTGTGGTATTCATGGCAGCCACCATTCCTGTGCTTCCCTAGCCAGACTTCACATGAGGAAGATCTAATGGCACCTGAAATATGTGTGGTCCTGCACTGCCACCCCTTGGACACACTGATTCCCTCCTCCCTTGTCTGAAGGAGCTTATGTGGTGAAAGGGACAAGTAATCCTCAACCCAGGACTGCTTTTCACACCACCACCTCTTCAACAGGTTCTCAGGGACACCTCAGACAAGATGGGGGACATGGACAGGATCTCATGGATTGCAAGGGAATTGGCAGTCCCATTTCCTAAAAGAATACATCAGCTTGAAAGAAATGTGGACTTTTCTACAAGCTCTTCAGATTTTCGTCAGCATTTGGAAACCAGGATCATTATAGGTATACACAGACAATACCAAATTTATGTGGTACATAAACAAGGAGGCACCTGGTTTTGTCAGTTATGTGGGTTAGCACAGGAGACGTGGAATATGACAATGCAAATGAACATCATGGTCACAGCCACATAATTCCTTCTTAGGACAATGTACTAGCAGGCTGCTTAAGTTGCTCCCTGGAGAACCCCCATGAGTGGACTTTGGCAGAGAGATCTTCCACAACATCACACTTCAGTGTGGCACTCCTCAGATGAACATGTTTGCATCTCCAAGCAACCATCAGCTCCCCCCGTTCTGTACCCGAGATCCTTGTCCTACAGCCTGGAGGACATATGCTTTCTGTTTCCATTAGACAGGGAAGTTCTTCTATTCCCTCTCTTGACTCTTCTTCCAAATGTTCTACTCAAGGCACAAAAGGAAACACACAAACCACTCTTACTGGATTAATTTTGGCTGAGGCAACATTGGTTCCCCCTACTATTTCACCTGGCAAAGGGGAATTACAAGAGAACTCCTCCACAGCCGGGCTGATAACTCTGCAAGGATTGCTGCACCACCCAAATCGTCTTTCCCTCGGTCTGACCCTATGGATGATAGGGTTTTATTCTTTCAAAGACCTATTTCCTGAAGAAGGTGTACAAGTCTTATAAGAGGCTAGGAGACCCACTACTAGAAAATCTTACAACGCAAAGTGGAAAAGGTTTTCCTTTTGGTGCTGCACGTAGTGTGGATTCACTCTTAGTGCAGGTCTGTATGGTACTGCAATACCTTTGCGAACTTCTTTAATTTTGTGTTAGAGTAGCTTACTTAGCCTCACTTTGAACCAGCTGCTTCTGCTTTTCTAAAATTATGTACTTGGAAAACCATCTTCTTGGCCCTCACCTCTGTCTGGAGGGTTTCTGGGCTACAAATCTCATGGCCGTTCCCTTTTTTTTTTACTTTTCACGAAGACTGGTTGACTAAGGGCTAGCCCATCTTTTATGCCCAAGTTAGTGAATGAGCTCTATCTGGCTATTCATCCTCCCTCCTTTTTTCCACATCCCCGAAATAGGGTTAAAGGGTCTTGCGCTCTCCGGACATTCACAGGCAACTCATATTTTACTTAGAAAAAACTAAATCCTTTAGAAAGACTGGCCAGCTGTTTGTATTGTTTATCCAATAAGCTAAGACAACCAGTCTCCAAACAAACTATTGCAGCCTGGATTTCAAAAGCGCCCTCTTTCTGCTACTCGCACAATAGTAAGACCTTGCCTTCCTGCCCTAGACCATATTCCACCGGGGAATTTGCTTCCAAAGAGCCTTTCCAAAAGGAATAGACTCCAGGTCCATCTTGGAGGAGCCACTTGGTCCTCTGTACGCACCTTTACCAAACACTACAAAATTGATGCTTTCTCCAGGTCCAGACCAGCCTTTGTTAGGTTAGTCCTGTCCAAATTGGTGGACAAACCTACTCAATAGCCAACCTCCCTTCCTCCTTCATCTTTGGGAATCACATGTGTAAAATACTGCAACAGTGATTTCAGTCAGGATATAGTACAATTGTGAAAGAACCTACCATAACAGTAATGTCGTACTGATCACTGTTGCAGTATTCTATCCCACCCACCGTCCCCCTCTTATCTATCTCGCTTCTATTTCTGTTGCGTCTTGCCCTCTGCTCTAGGTTGTGCTGTGTTACGTGGGTATGGGTGAGTTTTCTTACCAACTTGTGCTACACCCCTCCTAGCTCACCAGTTTAATCCACACTTGTATATATTCTTTATACCCCATCTCATACAAGCGGAGGTCATACATCCCACGTACAACTTAGGGAACGTAAAGCTTTGGTACCCCGGCTGGTGACAACCAATATGTCAGGAATACTGCCAACAGTGATCAGTAGGACATCTGCTGTTATGGGAAGCTCTTGCACAACTATACTTTCTGCCATCTTAGCTTGGCTGCCTGTTTACCCTCCCATTTTTTTACCGCATTAAAAAAAACAGTTCCTGAAGAGTGCCATTTGAATCCACCAAAACTCGCCCCTCCTTGGGACCCAAATTTTGCCCTAGAAAAGCTGACCATGCCCCTCCTTTTGAGCCTGCCATTTCCACAGATGTAAATTAATACCACTTGCAAGACTACTCAGCTAGGGGGCTCTCACTTCAGCTAGGAAAATCTGAATTTCAAGCTCTTATAGGTAACTTCCTTTACTACTAGAGATCCTTCTCCCACCACCCCAGTTAGGTCCCCTTCTCTTCTCTCTTTAAATCTCAAGTTTGATTTGGGGAGTGTTTCTGGAAGGTTGTGCTCCGCTACCCTGCAGAAAGTGAGATTGCAGTCAGGAGAAAGAAAAACCTAAAAACAAAGCTGGACAAGTGGCCCTTTGTATCCCAGCTCCATTTCATTTGAGGGGAGGCAGTCCACTGACCCTAAGAGAATGGAAAAAGTCTCTGGTACTTGGGCATACCTCAGACTTCTGCAAGGTAGGGAATTCCAATAATAATTGCTACAACATTGAAGATGGTAAAACATCATTTATACAGAGTACCTATACAAATGTACATTACTCAGCGGTACTTTGTTTTAGTTTAAATCTCTTTTGCAGTAGTCAGATCCCAAAGACCTGAACATCTGGCTTGAGTAGTTTGGCAGCCTCCTTTCTAGGATATCAGCATGGCTCCTGTTTAAAACAGAGACCCTCATCACAGAGTTGGCATCCATAGTTTAGTGTGGTTTGGCCTGCTACAAAGCTCAGGGCAGACAAGTACTCCACTAGGGAACCTACTTAGCTTCTTTATCTTACATGTAATTTTGGTTAGAGTATATTTTTTGTGTCAGTTGATGGTCACATGCCATGGCTTAAGGTTCGCTGCTGTTATGGTAGACAGATCCTCACAAAGGCTTTCATAGCTGTTCCATGTTTTGTTTAGGTCTGCAGCAAGACATTGAGGACTGTAGTGTCTGTTAGTAATTCAATACTAAAATGCTTATGGAACTACTTGGACAGGAAGAGGCTGAAGTCCTTCACTTCATCTGCAATGGCATCCTAATGTTAGTTTCCCCCTGCCTCCACACATGAAATGTCTTACTGAGAAGACAGGATAAGACATGAACTTCAACATCTTGTTATGGATAAAGGGTGTAGGCCTTGGTGAGGCTTGTTTGTAGCTTCTGAACTGTACATCTGATGTTTTGGAGGCCTCTTGACAAATACCCTCAGCACATCCCATTGAGCTTATGGTGTTTCAGCTTCTGAATATGATGCCCATTTTCAACCAGTTATTAATTTAGCATTCTAATGTATAAGGTGGGCTACCTACTTTCTTTGTAATGAAAGAAGTTGCTGGATTTGAGGTGCAAGGCTAGCAACCCCACCTGGAGCATGAAAGTAGAAGCAAATCACCAGGCCCAGACCCCTTGCAGATATCATGGATGTTCTTCGTGTTTCACTGTTGCAGTCATTACGTTTGGGTAATCTACTGGCAGGTGGCCTTCAGTCGACCTGAATAACAAAGTCTTGGGTCCTGCGTCAGTTGCCGTCTCCTCTTCCATGAAGTCAGGTTGTCTGGGGTATAAAACATGCAGCTGGCGCCATTTTAATCAGTCTTTCTTGCCGCGCGGTGCCCGAAGCAGAAGCAGTTCGCAAGTGCCGGTCGGCTGACTCCTGAAATTTTCATTTTCGAGTTTCAGAACCGAAGTCTTCAAACTAAAGCTAAGTACCCCATTGGGGAAACTTTTTCTTGCTCCTTGCCGATGTCAGTAAAAGTTAATAATTGTATTAGTTGTGGGAAGCAAATACCTCATAAGGATTTTCATTTGTACTGTGTTCCTTGCCTAGGCCCAGATCACAACATGCCTTGCTGTCGGTTTTGTGCTATATTTAACCAACGCACTATTAAGCGCCAGTATATTTTTGCTTCTAAATACTTTGGTTCAAGATTTAACTATCGTGAAATGTCATCGGTTAGCAATCCAACTACCTGAATTCATAAAAAACGCAAGGAAAATGACAGAGACAGACCGTCGAGGTCCAAAACCGACAAAGCTTCTCCTAAGCCAGTTGACTGATGTTCTTCGTCTTCCCTTGCTGCAGTCCTGACTATTGGGTATAGTCCGCGTCCCAGTCGGCCCGAATACCAGAGTATAAGGCTGACGTCGGTCATGGCGCCTTAGACTGACGTCAGTACGTCAGGGTACTAATGCGCATGACCCACGTCATTTCCTCAGTCTTTTTTGCCGCATGGTCCGATGCAGAAGCAATTTTGCGAGTGCAGGTTGGCGTTCTGAGATTTTCCGAAACCGGAGTTTCAGACCGAAACAGAGTTGGCTAAGTAACCCGTTAGAACATTTTGGTTTTCTTGCCTCAGTATTTAACCGGATGTCAGAAAAAGTGAATAACTGTATTTCTTGTGGGAAACAGATACCGCATAGGGATTATCATACATTGTGTATACCTTGTTTAGGGCCTGAGCACGACGTTGTTGGTTGCCGCTCTTGTGCTCGATTTAACAAGCGCACTATTAAGAGGAGGCTTGATTGTGCTAGGTTAGTGTTTGGGAAGCGTTGCAATTATAATATGCCGTCGGATGCTCCGACGCCCGCTTCATCCAAGAAGCGCAAGGACAAAACAGTGAAGCCTAGGGGTGAGGAACCGGCAGTCCCGGACGTCGGTTCTCTAGAAGGCTCAGGGGAGCCAGAGGTTTTGCCAGGAGTCTCTATGGAGTCTCAGGCAGATACTTTACTGTTACAGGATGTGCCCTCTCAGGAGGTAGGCCAGGCTGAGGGGGCTTCTCAGGTAACTGTTCTTCCCTCTCTTCCCAAGGTAGTTAGGGCCTCTCCTTCTGTTGCCAAAGCTTCTTTTAGAGGTAGGCCAAGTTCAGCTTCTGTGGGGCTTCTCCTAGCATTTCGGGCTCTGTGCCTAAGAAACATATGCTTAAAATGGCAGAAGATTTGATTACTCTGATTAGAGGTTCTATGCCCCGCCTGATAAGAGGCCTAGGGTGGTACAGGAGTTTGATAGTTTTGAACAGTGTTCACAGGCTTCAGAGTCTTCTGTGGAAGACTTGCAAGAGTTTCCTACTTATTCTGATTCTGATGTGGATGATTCCACTCCTACAGCTTCTCCTCCTGAGGATTTTTCATTTTCAGAGACTCTTCACTCCATGAGGGAGCACTTTAAATGGGAAGGCCAGGATTACTCTGATTCCAGGAAAAGGCTTAGGGAATTCTTGTTTTACCCCAGCATAGGCCCTTAGCTATTCCTCCTGTGTTGAATGTGGTGGAGGATGTTTTGCAGAGGCTTCCTGAACCCTGACTCCTTGCCTCCTGCTCCTGTTAAGCCGGATAGGTATTATAGGGTGCCCAAGCTCATAAGTATTTGTTTAAGAGTCCTAGGGCGGACCCAGAAACTGTTTCTCAGGGGCCTAAAGGTGTTAAAGCTTCTGTGGTTAAAAATCCTGTACCCTCTGATAAAGAGGCAAGGGCTTTGGATAGGTGGGGTAAGAAAGTATATACTTCTTCCACTCTAGCCATGAGGCGTTGAATTGTCAGTTTCATATGCTGAAATATCAGAATTATCTCCTTTCACAATTGAAATCTAAGGTGGATGCTTTGGCGGAAGGTATTGAATGTAAAGAATTGCTGGATTTGGTTCATGTGTCTGAACAAGTGGGTAAGCATTCTTTGCAGTGTGGTTTTGATGCTGTTCAGGCCTCCTCGAGGGTGGCTGCTACTAGTTCTGTTCTTCGCAGACATGCCTGGTTGAAGGATCAGAATTTAGCTGAGCATGTTAAGACCAGGATTTTGGATGCTCCTTTACAGTCTGATGTGTTGTTTGGACCGCCTGTGGAAGCAGTTTTAAAGAAAATGGAGGACAAAGCTAAGTCTATGCAGACTGTTAAAGATTTTTGCAGGTGCAGCCTCCAAGTTTAGTAGAAATTGGCCTGCTAAGGGGTGGACATATCCTGCTTATGGTTCCCAGTCTAGGGTAGGTCTAGACGTGGTAGGGGCAGGGCTCAAGGTTCTTTAGGCCTAGATCAGACAGTTCACCTGCTCAGACTTCTGGTGAGGGCAGGGGTCAGTCCTTTCGTAAGCAGAACCAATGACCTGCCTTTTCAGCTGCCAGTGGATTCTCGTCTGGCAGCTCCTTTGGGAGGAAGATTGTCTCTTTTCAAAGAAAATTGGGATTTAATCACTCAAGACAGATGGGTGCTGGATATCATTCATCACGGTTACAGATTTTATTTCCACACAATGCCCCTTTCAAAGGCATGCCAGATGTTCCTCCTCCACAAAGAAAAGAGGCTCACAAGCAAGTTTCTCAGTTACTCCAGATAGGGGCCATTCAGCCAGTCCCTGTATCAGAAAGGGGCTTGGATTTTATTCTCGCCTGTTCCTAGTACCAAAGAAGGGGAACACGTGGAGACCAATTTTGGATTTATCTATCCTCAACACTTATCTGGACATTCCCAAGTTCAAGATGTTGACATTACAGCAACTGTTACCTCTGCTGGGCAAGGATCACTGGATGGTAACTTTGGATCTCAAGGAAGCTTACCTTCATGTGCCTATAAGGCTAAGTTGCAGAAAGTATCTGCGGTTTCGAACTGGAGATTTTCATTATCAGTTCTCTGCATTGCCCTTTGGCTTATCTACTGCCCAGAGTATTCACAAAGGTTCTGGCTCCAGTGATAGCTTACTTCAGGCTTCAAGGCATTCAAATCTATCCTTACTTGGACGACTGCCTGATTCTGGCTCAAGAAAAGGAAGACCTTCTACAGCATCTGGAATATGTCATAGCAGTGCTAAGATGCCTAGGGTATTCTGTGAACGAAATAAAGTCCAGTCTAGTACCCTCTCAAGACATGTGCTTTCTGGGTGTGAGACTGAATACAGCAGCCCAGATGGCCTTTTAACCCCGGACAAACAAAAGAGTCTGTCACTTTACTTCCATCAACTATCTCATCAGTCCGTGCTGACTGCAAGGACAGTCCTTCAAGCATTAGGGTTCATGGCATCTTGTATTCTGGTGCTTCCCAATGCCAAACTGCATATGAGGAAGCTGCAATGGTATCTCTAAAATGTATGGACACAGCACTGCCAAGATTTCGACACTGTCATTCACATAATACCTTGCCTTCAAAAGGAATTCTTGTGGTGGGCTCAGGAATGTCACCTAAACAAGGGACTCTCTGTGACCCGGCCAGAGGCGAGTCAGATTTTGACGACAGATGCCTCGGACACTGCTTGGGGAGCTCATCTAAATGGAAAGTGGATACAAGACAGGTGGCCTGCCAGACTACAGCATCTACATATCAACATGAAGGAGATGTTAGCAGTCCAGTTTGCATTGATGGCTTTCAAGGAGTTACTTCTTCCAGGGCAGGTGTTGATTCTAACAGACAACACAACTGTCATGTGGTACATCAACAAGCAAGGGGGAACACATTCTTATCCTCTATGCAGGCAAGCAATGATTTTATGGGAGACTGCGTTAAGCCTGCGACTGACTCTTCAGGCAAGGTTTCTGCCAGGAGCACAGAACTCCCTAGCAGATGTATTAAGCAGACAAATCATGGATCCCCACAAGTGGAAACTGGATCTTCATGTATTTCAGAACTTGACAGTGTCATGGGGAACTCCAGACATAGATCTGTTCGCTTCTCCACTAAACCACCAGCTGCCAAAGTATTGCACAAAGGGGTTTCATCACACAGCTTGGAAAGTGGATGCTCTGTCTTTCAGTTGGAAAAACCTTCATGTCTATGCCTTTCCACCTCTGCCTCTTCTTCCAAAGGTATTATTAAAGGTCAGACAAGACAGGCCAAGGATGATTTTGATAGCTCCAGATTGGCCTCGGCAACACTGGTACCCACTTCTAAGGAGTCTTGTAAAGAAGCCTCCATGGCCTTTACCTCTGATTCCTCATCTGTTATCTCAGAAGGACGGTCATCTGCTCAATGTCAAGCTTCAATCTCTTCATCTCACAGCTTGGCATATTCTGTGTTGAAGCACAGCAGGTCTCAGCTTCCTCAACAAGTTTTAAATGTGATTATGGAAGCTAGAAGGCCTAGTACTAGGAGAGTGTACGCAGAAAAATGGAAGAGATTTTTATTTTGGAGTACAGCAAAGAATTTGGAGATTTCAGAGCCTAATTTGAGTGTGGCTCTTCAATATCTTACTGAATTATTGGACAAAGGTTTGTCCTTCTCTTCCATAAAGATTCATGCTGCAGCAATTTCAGCTCACTATGATTGTGACCCACCTTTGTTTTCGCATCCTTTGTTCAGGCAGTTTCTTAGAGGGGCAAAGAATATAAGACCCCCACGTAGAGCTCCTACTCCTGCTTGGGATCTCAATTTTGTGTTGGAAAAACTTACTTTACAACCTTTTGAGCCTGCAGCTACTGCTGAATTAAAATATTTGTCATGGAAGACTGCTTTTCTGTTGGCTATTACTTCTGCAAGAAGGGTGTCTGAGTTGCAGGCCCTTATGGCAGTAGAGCCCTTTTTGATTTTCCATAAGGACAGGGTTTCATTACGTACTAATCCTTCCTTTATGCCTAAGGTGGTTTCTAGTGTGGCTTTAAACCAAACTATTCATTTGCCTACGTTTTTTGCAGATCCTCAAAATAAAGGGGAAAAGATTTTGCACACTTTAGATGTACACAGGCAATTGCGTTATTATTTGAGCAGGACTAAAGATTTTAGGCAGTCTCAGCAGTTACTTGTTTCTTTTGCTTTGAGTTCACAGGGCAAGCCTGTGTCAAAACAAACTATTTCTAGGTGGATAGGTTTTTGCATTGCATTTTGTTATTCCCATCATGGCAAAGAGGTTCCAGCTGGGATTAGGCCTCATTCCACTAGGGCTACTGCCACTTCAACAGCATTTCTAAGGGGGGTGGCAACTAAGGATATTCTGGAAGCAGCTACTTGGAGTTCAGTGCATACTTTCTCTAGGCATTATCACCTGCCTATATACTCTAAGACTAGGGCTGGTTTTGCCACAGCTGTTTTACAAGGCATGTTGTCAGCTCCTGCTACTTTATAATTTGCCAGCCTCCCTTACCTCTGCTTTGGGATTCTACCCAATAGTCAGGACTGCAGCAAGGGAAGACGAAGAACATAGTACAGTTTTGTACCTACCATAAATGTAGATGTTCGAGGATTCCCTTGCTGCAGTCCAATTTACCCTCCCTCCTTCCCCTCTGTGTTTCGGGGTGGTTGTGTAGGTGAGTTTACATGCTTATATTTTTTGTATATATGGTTGTATATATTGTACATGTTTTTTGGTGCAGGTTGTTTTTGGGACTTGTCTTTTTGGGTCTTCTGACATCTGGGGCAAGAAAAGACTGAGGAAATGGCGTCGGTCATGCGCATTAGTACCCTGACGTACTGACGTCAGTCTAAGGCGCCATGACCGACGTCAGCCTTATACTCTGGTATTCGGGCCGACTGGGACGCGGACTATACCCAATAGTCAGGACTGCAGCAAGGGAATCCTCGAACATCTACATTTATGGTAGGTACAAAACTGTACTTTTGCTGGTACTCAGTGAGGCGCATTCACAGCCCCTGATGCCTGCTACTTTTGAGTCGCAGGCCTCTACCGAGACCCATTCGGAGTCCGGTAGGCCACGAGATTCTCCAAGTGTTGAACCCGCGGATGTCTCTCCCTTGGATGGGTCCGGAGCTGCTGAGCAGGCACCAGCTTCTGAGGGTGTTTTCAGGCCTCAACATTTGTATGTTAAACCGATGCCATCATCAAAAACACGGCCAAAACCTATGTCTAAAAAAATAATGCATGAGCCACATGCTCAGGCCCCTATGCCTAAAAAACAAATGATCAATATGGCTAAAAATGTAATTACCTTGATCAGGGGTTCCCAACCCCCCCCCCGTTAAGAGGCCTAGGCAAGGCACTGATTATGAATCTTCAGATCAGGTTTCCATTTCTTCTGATTCCTCTTTTGATCAGGAATTTTCTATTCCACCTTATGAGCACTCTGATGCAGAGGAATCCATCCCTTCTGCTTCTCCTCCTGAGAATTTTTCTTTTGGAGAAACTTTGCATACTTTAAGGGAACATTTTCAATGGGAGAGTCAAGACTTTTCAGAGTCCAAAAAGAGGCTTAGGGAGTTTCTTTTTCTTCCTCAGCATGGGCCTTTGGCTATACCTCCTGTTTTAGACATTGTTGATTATGTTTTCTTAGAATCCAGCATAGCTCCTGATTCCCTGCCTCCGGCTCCTAGTAAGCCAGACAGATATTACAGGGTTCCTGACTCCCACAGATTTCTTTTCAGAAATCCTGCTGCTGACCCTGAAACTATTTCTCAGGGTCCCAAGGGTGTTAAGGCTTCTACAGCCAAAAATCCTACCCCTTCAGATAGAGACTCCAGGGCACTGGATAGATGGGGTAAGAAGGTTTATACGTCCGCAACCCTGGCAGTCAGGGCTTTAAACTGCCAATTTCATATGCTTAAATATCAACAGCATGTTATAGGATTACTGTAACAGAAAATGATGTTGATTTCTGATTGTGTGGAAAATAGAGTTACAGGACTTATTGCATTCAGCTGAAGAAGTTGGAAAGCATACTTTGCAATGTGGTTTTGATTCCTTGGAGGTCTCTTGCAAGGCCACCGTAACTGGATTTGTGATAAGAAGGCATGCTTGGCTCAAGGAGCAAAATCTGCCTGGTCATGTTAAAGCTAAATTGTTGGATGCTCCTTTACAGCAGGACAGTCTGTTTGGTAATAAGGCAGAAGAGAGTTTAAAAAAGATGGAAGACAAAGCTAAATCTATGCAAACTGTAAAAGATTTCTTGCAAATGCAGTCACCCAGGTTCAGTAGGCACTGGCCTAGTAAGAATTGGTCCTTTCCTGTGTCCAACAGAGTCGCTCAGGTCAAACCCAGACGCTCCAAAGGCTCCAGGTTTCAGTCACAAGGATCTTACAAGACAAAACAATGGAGTGCCTCCACCTCCAAATCAGGAGGTAGCAAAGCACCACCCTACAGTAAACAGTCTCAGTGACTTTCCTCTGCCATCTCCAAGCACTTATCTTTTGGCAGCCCCTTTGGGGGGAAAACTAGCACTTCATGCTCAAAATTGGCATCTAATCACCCAGGACAAGTGGGTCTTAAATATAGTATCCCAGGGGTACAGATTTCATTTCCAAACGTTGCCACTTCCAAATGGATGGCCAGATCTGCTACCAAATCAGTGGGCAGAGGCCCAGAAACAAGTCTTGTCCCTCATGGATATGGGGGCTATTCAACCAGTACCAGAAAAGGAACAAGGACAAGGGTTTTATTCAAGACTATTCCTGGTACCCAGAAAAGACAAATCACGGTGTCCAATTCTGGACTTATCCATTCTAAATACTTTCCTGGACATTCCAAAATTCAAGATGCTGACTCTACAACAGCTACTGCATATGCTAGGCAAGAATGCCTGGTTGGTAACTCTAGACCTAAAAGAGGCATACCTGCATATCCCAATCGGGGA